>NC_057802.1:572004225-572269472 GCF_018294505.1 Triticum aestivum
GGGGAGGGCGCAGGCAGGGGAGGAATACCGGGCCGGTGGTCGCTGGCGTTTCGAGGAAGATCGTCAACACTGACTGGCTGGAGGTAGATGAAGGCGATCTGCCCGTTCTTTGTACATCGGACGGTGCCGAAAAAATGGACTGACCTATTTGCTTTCAGTCGACTGTTATTTTCATAGAATCCTGTAGTAATTTAGTGTGCCATGCATGTTGTGGAGCTATCATATGTCTCCCATCATTTATTTCTCACCGACCTGCTATCTGCTACCTTTACACTGTACTAATTGTGCACACACTTCACCCATACTCACACTATTGTTTTTTATGCATGGGTATTTCAGACTCTGACGCAGTGTTGTTGAATGCAGAAAAGAAAAGACAGAAGTCGCTCCAGTGTAATTCGAAGATAAGCACTAAGCGTTTCAGCGCTCTAATGGGTGCAGTGTCAGCAGTTGGAGACAGTAAACGTAGCTCTGCAGTTGATGATCTCAATTGCCACACACAACCATCCCAGGTGCTTGCTTTAACTTCGCACTGTCAAATGTGGTTGCATGTTGCATATGGTGTCTAGCTTGTATTGCTTCCAATTTGGTTAAATTGCATCTGCTTACTTTACACATTATACCTTTGATAATGACATGCCTTCCTGTTTTTGATACATACTACATATGTCTATTAACCATGTTCGTACATCAAACTAATGCTCTTTTCTATCCCTCGTCAATCACTTATGATGAGACAGTCACCCGAGTGGGTTACTGTGAGACGCCCTACTCGTTTAAAGAGTGCAGTGTCATCCTCCCCACATGATTCTCAAGAAACAGCAAGGCTAAATGAAGATAGTCAACGTAGCTCTCTAGTTGATCACTGCAATTCCCCCACACCACCATCGCAGGTGCTTGCTCTTACTTGGCAGTGTGATATGTGGTTGCATGTTGCATATGGTGTCTACCTTGTAATGCTTCTAAGTAGGGTAAATTGCATCTGCTTAGTTAACACATTATACCTGTGAATATGACATGCCTTCCTATTTTTGGTACATACTACGTCTTTCTATTAACCATGTTCTTACATCAAACTACTTTTCTTGTGTATCCCTCATCAATGCTCCTAATTTGTTAAATTGCATCTCCTTAGCTTACACATTATACATGTGAATATGACACGCCTTCCTGTTTTTGGTACATACTACATCTGCCTATCACACCATGTTCTTACATCAAACTACTGTACTTGTGTATCCTCCGTCTATCTCTTATGATGAGACAGTCACGCGCGTGGGTTAATATGAGACGCAATACTCTTATAAAGAATGCAATTTCATCCCCTCCACATGATTCTCAAGAAACAACAAGCCTAAATGAAGATATTGAACGTAGCTCTGTACCTGAAGACCACACTTCCCCTACACCACCATCACAGGTTCTTGCTCTAACTTCGCAATGTGATATGTGGTTGCATGTTGCATACGGTGTCTAGCTTGTAATGCTTCTAATTATGGTGAATTGCATCTGCTTAGTTTACACACTATAGCTGTGAATATGACATGCCTTCCTATTTTTGGTACACACTACATCTATGTGTTAAACTTTTTCTTACATGAAACTACCTCTCTTCTGTATCCTGCATCGATCACTTACGATGAGTCACCTTTATTCGTTGCATATTGCATATTATTTCTAGCTTGTTGCCATGTATTGCTTCTAATTTGGTCAAATACATTTGTTAGGGCACCCTTTTAATTTGGCAGAGTGATATTGGTTTCATCTTTCATATGGTTTCTAGCTTGCATCGATTCTAACAAGTTCAAGCACCTTGTGCTTAGTTTACACTTTATACATCATACATGTCAATATGTCACACCGTCCTGTTTTTCATACATATTCCATCCTCCTATCATGCGGCTGCCTTACATGAAAGTAGTGTTCGTCAGTATCATGCATCAATGAGTTCTGAAGAGCAAATTTTATTCCTTTCTCTTGTGGGTTTGACTTGACAAGGCAAAATCAAGAAAGAGGAAGGAAACACTACTAGAAAAAGGGCTATAGATGGGATTGACACTAATGGCGCACCAGACAAGCGGTGCGCCATTAGTATATACTAATGGCGCACCACCTTCTGATACGCCATTAGAGTTGAAACTACTAATGGCGCACCTGGGCCAGGGTGCGCCATTAGTATCAATTTTTTTTAACTAGTGTGCCTGTCCAAACATACTAATGGCGCATCCAGACACAGTGCGCCATTACTAGTTGTAACTAGTAATAGCGCACCTGCCGGAAAGTGCGCCACTAATGTTGTTTTTTCTATTATATTTTTTATTCCCTTTTTTGCAAAACTACTAATGGCGCACTTTTCCACCGTGCGCCATTACTAGTTTAAACTAGTAATGGCGCACTGTGGAACAGTGCGCCATTAGTTTGTTTTTTTTGCAAAACTACTAATGGCGCACCACCAGAAGGTGCGCCATTAGTAACCTGGATTACTAATGGCGCATTTAGAGTTGGTGCGCCATTAGTAAGTGGGCAGCAACAAGATATTTTGGACAGCCTCTCCTACCCACACTCACTTTCTCCCCACTTCATTCTCTCCACCTCCTCCTTGTCTCGGGTGCCTCCTATTTTTCACCTCATTTCCACCATAGATTCATTCAATTTTAGTGGTTAAATTACCTTGTTTTGATAGGTAAGTAAGGGGGGAAGCTATATTTATGTTGTTCTCCCTACAACAATGTGCACATGCACTTTTTATGGCCTAGCTAGATCTATGTATGTTCGTGGTGTTCCATATGTTTGTGGTGTTGCATATGTGTTTGTGTTTGGAGGTGTACCGGTATTTGAAATGCGATAGTTGCCAATATTTTGCCGGAATGTTGATTCATTTCCGTTTCGGCGAGAATTTTGGCATTAAGCTTTCTTTTTGGTCCTATTTTTAGGGAAAGTCATGCCAAATTTTTTCTTGGTTCTAAAATATCGTTTTGCTCCACCCCGCAGGCGACCATGGTCCGCATGATGACCGAAGGCATCGTGAATAGGTTTTTGAGGTCCGCGAAGGCCGAGATGCTTCAAAAGAACGAGACGGAGATAAGATGTCCGTGTCGAAGATGCAAGCTGAAGAGCCTTATTGCGGACCTGGAATCCGGGCAGTTGCGGGACCACCTGCTCTTGCGTTGTTTCATGGATGGCTATCGGTGGCAAGGTGATGAAGATGACTACGAAGTCGTCCATGGGGGCCGGGAAAGAAATGAGGAAGGGCAGCAAGACAACCACCGCGGCTCGGGCGGGCGAGAAGACGAAGAATCCCCAGGAGATGATCACGACGGTGATGCTGTACACAGTCATCATGTAGAAGATGCAGGACATGATGATGAGGAAGATGCCGGAGCAGACGACGGGCATGATCATGAAGATGATGATGCCGGCGGAGCAGACGATGCTGGACCATCGATGGGCTGGGTGCAGGACCCTCATATTCAAGAGCTGCTTCTCAAGCAGACGGATAACGCAAGAGCTGCCGCCCGAGAGAAAGCCAAGATGGATCAACTTGAGTTAGACGCGGTTACTCCATTGTATGAAGGATGCAGGCCCGAGGATACCCGCCTGAAAGTAACGCTCATGGATCTGGAGATGAAGGTAAAACACAAAATGACCGACGCATGCTTCGACGAGAACATGTCATTCTGGCACGAACGTCTTCCCAAGGGGAACAAGTGCCTGACCAGTTTGGAGGAGGCGAAGAAAATCGTGTGTCCTCTGGATTTACCACACGTGAAATACCATGTGTGCATGAACAATTGCATCATTTATCGGGACGAGCACGTGGAGTCTACCATATGTCGGGTGTGCGGCGTCACTCGATACAAGAAGAGGAAGAAAGCTCCTCGAAAAGTTGTGTGCTACTTTCCGATCACTCCTCGTCTGCAGCGGTATTTCGCGGACCCTAAGGTAGCAAAGCTCCTGCGTTGGCACGCGGATAGGGAGGAGAAGAAGCGAGAAGATGACGCAAATGATCTGGAGATAGATAAAAAAGACAAGATGCTGAGTCACCCTAAGGATGCGAGCCAGTGGCAAGCGTTGAACTTCGAAGACCTAGAATTTGGGAACGATCCAAGGAACATCGTGCTGGGCGCGAGCACCGATGGAGTCAATCCGTTTGGCAGCTAGAGAAGCACACATAGCACCTGGCCTGTGTTTGTGTGGATGTACAACCTTCCCCCTGGTTGTGCATGAAGAGGAAGTACATTCACATGAGTATCCTAATTGAAGGACCGAAACAACCAGGGAACGACATCAATCTGTATCTGGGGCTGCTGAAAGAGGAGCTTGACATGCTGTGGAAAACGCCCGCCAATACGTGGGACGCCGCAGAGAAAGAATATTTCCCTATGAGAGCCGCGCTGCTCACGACGGTGCACGACTATCTTGGTTACGGATATGTCGCGGGGCAGGTGGTCCACGGATTTTCTGGATGCGTCAGGTGCATGGATGACACAACGTATCGCCAGCTAGATAGAGATCCCGGGTCTTCGAAAACCGAGTTCATGGGACATCGAAGGTGGCTTCGCGACGATGACCCGTGGAGAAAACGCAAGGATCTATTCGATGGTGAAACCGAACCCCGAGGACGCCCGCGTACGAGGAGCGGCGAGGAAATAGACGAGCTGTTGAAAAATTGGAAAGACTGCCCACTGCGGGGAAAGAAGCAAAAGGCGCCAGAGCCGGGAAAGAAGCGAAAGGCGCCAGAGCCGCCGCTGAAGGTATGGAAAACGAGGTCTGTTTTCTGGGACTTGCCGTACTGGAAGATCCACCGTGTGCCTCACAGCCTTGATGTCATGCATATCACGAAGAACGTGTGCGAGAGTCTGCTTGGTACCCTGCTCAACATGCTAGAGAGGACCAAAGATGGGCCGAAAGCAAGGGCAGACTTGAAATCAATGGGCATCAGGCAGGAGCTTCATGCTATATATGATGATGATGATGAGGCGAAGCAGGACACGGAAAGTCGTCGCAAAGGCAAAAAGGCCAAGAAGACCGGAAATGACTACCCTCCCGCGTGCTTCACTCTAAGTCAGGAGGAGATCGAGCAGTTTTTCACCTGCCTCGTAGGAGTAAAACTTCCTTATGGTTACGCGGGGAAGATAAGCAGATACCTAGACCTAGCGAAGCTGAAGTTCAGCGGGATGAAGTCTCACGACTGTCACGTGCTGATGACGCAGATACTTCCAGTTGCAATCCTTGGGATCATGGACGCGCACGTCCGTGAAACGCTATTTGGCCTATGCAACTTTTTTGACGTCATCTCTCGGATGTCTGTTGGCGTGAGGCAACTCAGAAGGCTACAGGAAGAGATCGTGGTGATACTATGCGAGCTTGAGATGTACTTCCCGCCCGCATTCTTCGACGTTATGGTGCATCTGCTGGTCCATATCATGGACGATATCATCCAACTCGGGCCGACGTTCCTGCACAGCATGATGCCGTTCGAAAGGATGAATGGTGTCATCAAAGGATACGTTCGCAACATGTCACGTCCAGAGGGAAGCATAGCCAGGGGCTTTCTGACCGAAGAGTGCATCTCCTACTGCACGAATTATCTAGGCATCGAGAACCCCGTTGGTCTGCCCGTCAACAGGCACCTCGGCAGGCTCGCTGGATGGGGTCACCGTGAGGGTCGCCGCGAAATGCATGTCGACTTCGAGGGTCGACTCGCCGACTTTGAAAGAGCAAACGTAGTCGCGCTACAACACATAGACGTGGTCGATCCTTGGGTGGTAGAGCACAAAACCTTTATTAAGAAGACGTACAATGACCGAGGCCAACAGAGGACGGACGGAGATATACTCAAAGAGCACAACTCATGTTTCACGCGTTGGTTCAAGCAGAAGCTTCTGTCGTACCCTTTACATGAGGATTCTTCCGCGGAAGAACAACTCATATTCGCCTTGTCATAGGGCGCCGAGCACAACCTGATGACCTATGAGGCGTACGATATCAACGGCTACACATTCTACACCGAGGCCAAGGACATGAAGAGCGATGGTTATCAGAACTCTGGGGTAACGATGGAATCCTACACCGGTAACGACAAGGACAGATACTACGGAAGGATCGAGGAGATCTGGGAGCTGAGCTACGCTGGAGAGAAGGTCCCGATGTTCCGTGTCAGATGGGCCAAGAGCGTCCTAAAAGAAGACCGGTATTTCACCACCATGGTTATACCCGAAGCCAAATCCAAGACCGCAGGCGCAAACGTCACCGCGAAAAATGAGCCATGGGTACTGGCTTCCCAAGTGGACCAATGCTTCTTCATTACTGACCCGTCAAAGCCCAGTCGTGTTGTCGTGAGGAGAGGCAAAAGGAAGATCATCGGAATGGATGGAGTAGCCAATGAGCAAGACTTCGACAAGTACGGCGACCCGAGAATCGAACATGACGACGATGATGAAGTAGCAGCATACACCACAAGAAGAAGCAGGACCACCCTACCTAAAGGACGTCCGTTCCACAGAAGAACTCCATTTGCGAAAAAGAAGGGCAAGAAGATTGTGAACAGATAGCTAGCTAAGATCGATTGTATTTAAATCGTAGCCTTCATTTCTCGATTGTATTTCATGGGCACTTTTTGAACTATCATGAATATTTTTAAATTTCATGGACACTCGATCTCGATCCCCCTCCATCTCGATCGCTATCCCACCTCGCCAGATCCGGTCCCCCTCGCCGCCGAGCACCCCGCGGTCCACCGGCCCCCCGCACCCCGCGCACCCTCCCCCGCTCCACCGGCATTACTGTTTGATGATATTTTTTAAAAAATTATTACTGTCTTATAAAAAAATATTACTGTTATGATTTAAACAAGTTTGAACATATTTAAACACAAATAAATATCAAACAACATTTTAAATGCATAAAAAAAATTGTGGAGCCTGGGAATCGAACCCAGGACCTCCTGGTGTGAGAACTGGCTGCTGACCAGTCGAGCTAGTAGAGGGAACTTGGTGTGGATCAGGTCGGGTGGAAGATAACCTGTTGGCTCGAGCAGAAATCAAAAAAAAATACTAATGGCGCACCAGGGTGAGGTGCGCCATTAGTATGGATGTACTTATGGCGCACCGAGGGGTGGTGCGCCATTAGTATTGTGCCCTCGCCTTCGATCCCCTTCCCCTCTCCTATCCCCGGCCCAAACCTATCCCCTCTCTCTCCCTCGCCCTCGCCCTCGATCCCCTTCCCCTCTCCTCTCCCGACGCCGCTGCCCCGCCGCCTCGACGCCGCCCCGTCGTCCTCATCTCCGCCCCGACGCCCCGACGCCGCCCCGTCGTCCTCGTCTCCTCGGCGCCGCTCTCCTCGTCTCCTCGGAGCACCACCACCACCCGGACCTCGTCGCCTCCCGGACCTCGTCGCACCACCACCACCCGGACCTCGTCGCACCACCTCGTCGCCCCGTCCACACCACCGCCCCCGTGAGCTCCACCACCACCCGGACTTGTCTATTGCTTCATGTTCATTATGACAATTGCTAATTCTTGTTTGATTTAGTAGCGTCTCATTTCTTGTGCTCATGGGAAAACTAAGAAAGCTCAGGAACATAATTGTGTTTCTTTTCTTGTTTGTTTCGGTTGCCTTTTAAAGAGAATGGGGTTAGCAAGAGAAATCAGCTTGTACACTATGAGTAGCTTATGCATGAGTCCTGATGGAATCACTATAAACACCAGGTCATTATAATTGTTTTCGAGGAGTAGTTTTGATGGTCAAGATCAGCATAAAGGAATACAACTTTATATTTGGTATACCTTGGATTGTTTTACCTTGAGAAAATGCATTCCACTCAAAGACAGCCCATTTTGTACACTTTTTCGTTTGATAGATCTAAGGAGGCAGAAAAGTTCTCTTTTAGTCATCTTTATTGCAGTCAATGTCTCCACCACTCTGATATCCTCAGTATCATGGTTGTGCTCTGAATCTCCAAGCAAATCATATTGGTTGTGATGATTGACTGAAACATAAGAAGTTTTCAGGTGGTTGCATTGTTTCTTGCTACCAACACCCATAGTTTCTTTCTTTGTTTAGTTGGAAGTTTGTTATACTGATAGAGTATGCATAGGGAGTAAACGAATTCCTGCAAAACGAATTTTGTATGAGTTTTTTAGATCTGAATTCATTTATGTTCATGTGCGTCTGTCTGGCTATGTATCCCAACTTGTGTTGATGCTCTGAAGTAGGTTTTCACTAAGAGAATTCAAAACTAAGGCATGTTCTTAAACTGAAGCAGTATTTGTATCACAGAAAAAGTTCTGAAGCTGTTGATCCTTACCTTATGTATCACAAAAAAAGGCAAGGAACATCATGAACAACTCTCCATGACTTAATTTTCCTATATGCATTGGCCTGTACAGCAGGTTCAATTTTCCTATATGCATTGGCCAGTACAGCAGGTTCACTTTTCAAAACAAATTAGAGCAGACCTCATACACCCAAGAAAACCTGAAAAAAAATGAAGTTCAACCCCTCACTTTTCCTATATGCATTGGCCTGTATAGTTGGATTTGTTTCTGATTTTAGTGTTTTCAGTCTATTTTTCTATTTCTGCTTTAACATAACGGAATAACTAATGGTGGCTGCCTAATGATGACAGACTAAGTTTCTGATTTATTTTGTTATAGAAGTGTAGATTCATTGGTAGCAATTGTTTTCAGTGTCTCATGTTGCTTGTAGTGTTTTGTCCAAAATGTTGAATGATACTGCTTGGAGATGCATATATTGTTTCACCTCTTCACATGCCAATGTATTTTCCATGTTGTGATGGAGGCCTTTTTTGCCTTGTCCACCCGAGAGGCCCTTGAGTTTGCCGGAATGTCGATTAACTTCCGTTCCGGCAAATTCGGGTACTCCATATGTCCTATTTTCAGCAAAGGTCATGCTGAAATTTTCCGTGAATTTTAGCATGACTTTGTTACTTGTGACTAATGCATGGGCCGGGGTATCTTAGTAGTTAATTAAGTAGGATCAAGTGCCCCGGCGTACTTGTGACTAATGCATGGCTTTTAGGGTGCCTTGGTGTCGATAAAAACCGAAATGATGAAAGCTTAGGCTTTTAGGGTGCCTCGGCGTCGAAAAACCCTCAATGATAAAAGCTTAGCTTTTAGGATGCCTCGGTGTCGACAAACACTAAATGATGAGACCATGATCTTGTTCCTTGACAATAACCAACTTTGTGACCAAACTTTGTTCCTATTTAGAGAGAAACATGGCCAACAACGATGAGGCCGGGGGTTCGGGCGTCAAGGCATTCTGGAAGCTGTCCCAGGAGATGGAGGAACAACCTCACTTGTATGAGGACGCCGCCTTCCCTACCGATCCTGAGACCACTGATGGTACCGCCGAGGATGACCCCACTGATGCCACCACTGATGGTGCCGCCGAGGATGCCACCACTGATGATGGCGGCGCATGCACAGATGGCAGCCAACCGAAGAGGCAACGGAAGGACCGGCGCCCGACCGTGCTCTGCACCCTCAAGGAGGAAGTTACTGAAGTGGACTCCGACGGGAATCCAACGGCGCCCGAACGAATAGTCAAGGGGTACTCGCTTCAGCTCGGGTGCATTCTCCGGAGCACCGTCTCGATCAACACCGAGAACCTGAGGCATCCTGACCGAGGGAATTTGCGCAACCTCCTCTTCACGAAGCTGCACGAACGATACAAGTTCCCCGCTGAATTTGAAAACACAAGCCTCAAAGGGAATAAAGTGAAGAATGCTGCCCTCACGAAGATGAGAAAGGCCCTGTCTACTTGGAAAAGCAATGTGAAGAGAATGATCGAGAAAGGTGAGAGTTATGAGAAGATCAAGGAGAAAAATCCTTCGATCACCGAAGATGACTACAACGACTTCAAGATCAATTGCTCGAGCACCGCAAACTCCGAATCAAGTAAGTGGGGGAAAGAAATGCGGGAGCTGAACTTAGGGGAACACACACTCGGTCCCGGCGGTTACAGAGTGGCGGAGCCTATATGGGACAAGGAGGAGGCGGACCGTGCCGAGCAAGGCCTACCGCCCCTCTTCGATAAATACGGTGACAAGCAGACCAGGAACTTTGTCAGGGCCCGGTACAAGAAGGACCCGAAAACAAAGGAGCTTACCACGGATCCGAAGACCAGGGCGCTTGAGCTTGTTCTGGTAAGGAATACACCCCCGCGTAATTAGCTCCATATGGTTGCATTCTAATTAATGACGCCAAATTTCTAAATGGTTCACATTCCTTCCGCAGGCGACTGAAAGCAGTAGCGCGGGGTCGACTAAGAGCAACCCTTCGGACACCACTCTAAATAGGGCATTGAATGTAATGAAGAACAAGGATAAGCTCAGTAAGCCGACGTCAGCTGGTCGTGTGGCCGGCAAAGGCTTGTCGACAAAATGGTCGTCATACTATAACACTGGTGGGCGAAAGGAGAAAAAGACCAGCTCGGAAAGCCAGGCGCGCGAGGTTCAAGAACTCAAGGCACAGGTGGCGCGGATTCCGGAGATTGTCCAAGAGCAAGTGCAACAACAACTCGGAGTGACGATCACCGCCATTGTGCCTACCTTGATCCAGGGGATTAGAGCATGGATTGCGGGCGGCCAACAGGGGCCGCCCCCGATTCCTAGCTTCACGGCCAGCAACTCGCGGAACACGATGGCGGGGCCATTGGTGTCTCCGGCGGAGGCAGCATTGGTGTCTCCGACGCCGGCACGGGAGCTTAATACACCCGGGTGTACGCCGGCCGGCACCTCTGCAGCAAGCGGCCCCTCCGTCAACTGCACGCCCGCCGTTGGCGGTGCCTCGACATTAGCCGAGCTCGACGCCATCATCACGGTAACTAATTAAGCCTCTCTCGGCCGAGGACTTCATCTCCTTGCCTTTGACTGGGCATCCCTAACGCCCTACATGTTTTCGCAGGGCACCGCCGACGTTCCGTGCACTCTCCTGCACTTCGTGAACAACGAGTTGGTCGATGTCGCCAAGGGCAAAATCGTTCAACCGGGCAACCCCTTGTTCCACGGTACCCAGATGCCACCCAACTTGTTTAGGGTTCAACTGGTTCGGGTGCTGCCAGGCTGCAACGAGTTGTTACCTCCGATTCGACCCATCGGGGCCGACGATGATGACGTGATGACCCTCAGCACGTGCCTGAGCTGGCCCCTGCTTTGGCCGAAGAGCCAGATTTGTTTGGGGGCGGGGGACACCACCCCAAAGACAACACCGCCAGTCGTTCCGGCGCCAAGTCGGCCCCATGGCAAGACCGCCGCAACGGTGCCGGACATCCCTATGCCACTGGATCCAAACATGCATATGGGACAGGATCAGAATGACGACAACGACGATACATTAGCCAACGTCGATCAGTACTTTGCCGATCATGGGTACGGTGGCGACTTCATGGGGCCTCCTTCTCAAGAACCCAACCCAACAAAAGACGTGCGCGATCTAGCTGGTACCGCGGAGAAGCCAAGTTGCAACACGCGTCGTCTGCAGTTCAGCTCTCAGGAGACGCCTCCAGCTGCCGACTTCACCGAGCCTCAGATAGGCGAGGTGCGAAATATGATCAGCCCCAACACACTCAAGAAGGCGGTCTGTGAGCAGAACTCGGTCCCATTACAGGAGAAGAAGAAGGCACGCAAAAGAAAGACTAACAAGGGTGCGGGCCAGCCGGCACCGAGTACGATCCGTGCTCAGGATGGGCCACCTTCAACTGAGGATATCTCGAGGAGGGTGCATGTGGCGGGTAGGCCGATGCTACCGAGAAATATGCTCGATGCTGCAACCGGTGCTATGCGGAGTCTGCATGACAGTGTTCTTTCTTTGGAGAAGCGGCGTCTCGGAGAGAAGGATGTGGCATACCCGGTTTTCGCGGCCAAGGTGCCAGAGGGCAAGGGCTTTGTGGATAACTCCATCGGGGGTACGATCGTCCTGCGGTTTGATGACATCCACACTATGTTGAACCTTCATCCGCTGCACTACACTTTCGTTCGGCTATTTTCGCTGAGTATGGAGATGCGGATCATTCACGACAAGACCCCGGACATCGTGATAGTCGACCCCTTCTACATGCGTGCCAAGATCTTGGGCAGCGCTGGGGACCGGCAAGTCGTGAGTTCTTACCTCGAAGGCGTCATTCTGGCAAACCAAGATAAGGATAACTTCCTCGTGCCTTACTTTCCCGAGTAAGTCCTCCCCTCAACCGCCCCGTAACATATGAATTCTTAGATTTCGATCGTTTTTCTTTTAACATTCCGTGTTTTCTGCAGTGACACACATTGCACGCTCATCCTCCTAAGCCCCAAATATTCCATGGCCACGTATTTCGACCCGGATCGTCAGTCGATCGTAGACTACACAAATGTCAAGAAGGTTCTTGATGATGTTCTCCCCGGCTACGTCAAATCTGGAGGCACCTTCACCAGGCCTATTCGTAAGTACGACAAGCACGTGTTCTCCCACAATACGACGTTCTGCTGCGTCAAGCAGACGCCTGGAGGTCAGAAGGGTGCCTACTACGCCATCCATCACATGCGGGCGATCGTACGGGACCATCATCAACTTCTGCTACCGAGTAGACTCAAAGATTGGGCCGCGAGCGTGTCGGCAATCCAGGACGTGGATATCAGACAAGAATTCTTTCACATCCAGTCGGAGTTTGCGGAAATCATCCATCAAGATGTCCTTCGTACCTCGGGGCAGTTCTACCTCAGAAATCAACCGTCCAACAGTGACATCGACACAATCCTACAAATGCAGGCTGACAACGCCCGTTGTTTCATGACTCCCACGATAGACGGCGGCTTCATCCACGCTCCGGTCCCTTGAGTCGAGTCGAAAGCAGTGATGCTGTGTCTAGTTCTGAAACATCGATTGGCTCATGTTGTAATTGAACTTTAATGAACTTGTAGTATGTCTCTTTGGTTTCGAGAGTCGTTCAACTTAGATGTAATCGATGCTATTAATGTCTTGCTTTTCTCTTCCGATCGTTCTGTTGCATACTTATATATTGCTTATGTATTGTCTGTGAATTGGTACTAACGTTTCGTTTGGCTACTGCATAGCGATGCCGTGGTATGTCGTGTACAAGGGTAAGGTTCCCGGAGTCTACGACGACTGGGAGGAGTGTCGGAGACAGGTTCACCGATTCAGCGGTAACAGTTACAAAGGGTACGCCACTAGGGCCGAGGCCGAATCTAGATACGCCCGCTATCTAGGGGAGAGGGGAGGGAGCGTTGGAGGAACCGAATGAAGACGAGTTTCATCGTGATGATGCTCATCGTGATGACCGCAGCTCTCTTCTATGTGATGGTAGTTTAGATGATCGATATCGACTTGTAATGTGAAGACAAACTCGCGGTCTCGAGACTTGTAATATAATGTTCTATCTTTGTTCGGTCTTTTCAATTCGGAGACTAATATGATGAATTGTATTCGGAGACTAAAATGATGAATTGTATTCAGAGACTAATCTTCTATTGTATTCGATGAATCTGTTGTTGATGTGTGTTGTCTATATTTTGTCCAATTATACATTTTGTAACCTGTGCAAAAAACAGAAAATAAAAAAATAAAAAAACCTAATATTCATACTAATGGCGCATCACATCATAGTGCGCCATTAGTATGCCAAAGGATACTAATGGCGCATCACTAAACAGTGCGTCATTAGTATGCCGAAGTTACTAATGGCGCATCCTGTTGTTGTGTGCCATTAGTATGCCAAAGCACCTGGGTATAGATGGCCCCCTGGGAGGCATACTAATGGCGCACTGTTGTATATACTAATGGCGCATCTGGGGTGCGCCATTAGTATACCAGATACTAATGGCGCACCAGTGGTGCGCCATTAGTAAAATATACTAATGGCGTGGCACTAATGGCGCACCACTAATGCGCCATTAATGGCCAAATTAGGTGCGCCATTAGTAGGCCTTTTCCTAGTAGTGAAAAGAGTAAGGAAGGCGATGATGGTGGCCCTCTGCAGCAACTTAAACGGAGCATCTGTACCGATTCTCCTTGTACTGATAGTGCATTACAAGGTCCAAGTATCCGCTCCCCTACTCCACCATCCAAGGTGCTTGCTCTAACTTGGCAGTGTGATATCTGGTTGCATGTTGCATATGCTGTCTAGCTCGTATTGCTCCTAATTAGTGTAAACTGCATCTGCTTAGCTTACACATGATACATGTGAATATGACACGCTTTCCTGTTTTTGGTACATACTATATCTGTCTATCACACCATGTTCTTACATGAAACTACTCTTCTTGTGTATCCTGCATCAGTCACTTATGATGGGACACCTTTAAGTTGGCAGTGTGATGTTGGTTTGCGTCTTGAATATGATTTCTAGCATGTATTGCTTCTAGTTTGATGAACGCCACCTATGACGAGACAATTTGAACTTGGCAGAGTGATATTGATTGCACCTTCCATATGGTGTCTTGCAGTGTTTCTAATTTGTTGAAGTGCCTTCTGCTTAGTTACCACATCATAGGTGTGAATATATCAAGCCGTCCATTTTTTCGTACATATTCCATCCTCGTATCATGACTTTGCCTTTCATCAGAGTAGTGTTCGTCAGTATCATGCATGAATGAGTTCTGAAGAGCGAATGATATTCCTTTTTCTTGTCGGTATGACCTCACAATGCAAATCAATAAAGCTGAAGGAAATTGGCAAGGCATTGGATGATGGTGGTCCTTCCGAGCAACTGAAACGGAGGTTCTCTACAGATTCTACTCCGCCATCCTCCCAACAAGATTCGCAAGACAACGCAAGGCTAGACAGTCAACGTAGCCGTGTGGACGATGAGCACATCTCCCCTACTCCACCATCACACGTGCTTGCTCTAACTTGGCACTATTATATGTGGTTGCATGTTGCGTATGATGTCTAGCTTGTATTGCTTCTAACTTTGTTGAATTGCATCTGCTTACTTTACACATAATGCATGTGAATATGACATGTGTTCCTGTTTCTACATCAGACTACTACTCTTGCATATCCCGCATCAGTCACTTATGATAAGGCACCTTTAAGTCGCCACTGTGATATTGGTATTGTCTTGCATATGATTTCTAGCATGTACTGCTTCTAATTTGTTGAAATACCGTACAGTTTGAACTTGGCAGAGTGATATTGGTTGCATCTTTCATATGGTGTCTAGCTTGCAGTGCTTCTAATTTGTTGAAATGCCTTCTGCTTAGTTACCACATCATAGGTGTGAATATGTCACACCATCCTGTTTTTCATACATATTCCATCCTCGCATCATGTGTTTGCCTTTCATCCGAGTAGTGTTCGTCAGTATCATGCATGAATGAGTTCTGAAGAGCGAATTTTATTCCTTTTTCTTATCGGTTTGACTTCACAATGCAAAATCATTACAGCTGAAGGAAATTAGTCCGGCAGTGGATGATGGTGGTCCTTCGGAGCAACTCAAACAGCGGGTCTCTACAGATTCTACTCCGCCATCCTCCCAACAAGATTCGCAAGACAACACAAGGCTGGACAGTCAACGTAGCTGTGTAGATGATGAGCACATCTCCCCTACTCCACCATCACAGGTGCTTGCTCTAACTTGACACTATTATATGTGGTTGCATGTTGCGTATGATGTCTAGCTTGTATTGCTTCTAACTTGAATTGCATCTGCTTACTTTACACATAATGCCTGTGAATATGACACGTGTTCCTGTTTCTAGAACATACGTGTACATGATGAGCACATCTCCCCTACTCCACCATCACAGGTGCTTGCTCTTACTTGGAACTGTTATACGTGGTTGCGTTTTCCGTATGATGTCTAGTTTGTATTGCTTCCGATTATGTTGAATTGCATCTACATAGCTTACAACTTATACCTGCAACGATCACTTACCCATAAGACACATTTAACTTGGGACTGTGATGTAGGTTGCATCTTGCATTGTCTTCTAGCTTGTACTACTTCTAATTTCTTGAAATGGCAGTTACGACGAGACACTTCTTACCCGATAGAGTGATATTGGTTGCATGTTCATATGGTGCCTAGCTTTCATTTCTTCTAATTTTGTTGAAATGCCTTCCGCTTACTGTTTTTTCATACATATTCCATAATCCTATCATACGTGTGAATATGAAACGCTGTCTTTTTTTGTATATATTCCATCCTCCTATCCTACGCTTGCCTTACATCAAAGTAGTGTTCGTCTGTATCATGCATCAACCAGTTATGGAGAGCTAATTTTATTCATCTTCTTGTGGTTTTGACTTCATAAGGCAATATCAGAAAATAGGAAGGAAAAGAGTAAGTTAGGGGATGTTGGTGGTCCTCCGGACCGACGCAAACAGAGACTCTCTAGATTTGCCACTGCTACTGCTAATGAAGTTGAAGTCCCAAGTCTACATGATGAGTTCATCTCCCATACTCCACCATCGCAGGTGCTTGCTCTAAGTTGACAGTGTGATAATTGGTTTCATGTTGCATATGTTGTCTAGCCTGTATTTCTTCTATTTTGATTAAGTTGCACGTGCTGAGTTCATACGTTATACATGTGCATATGACATGGCTTTCTTTGTCTAGAATACACTGCATCTATCTATCATACCATGTTCTTACATCAAAGTACTGCTGTTGTGTATCCCGCATCAGTCACTCATGATTGGATGCTTTTAACATGGCAGTTTGATAGTGGATGCATCTTGCATTGATTTCTACGTTGTACTGCTTCTAATTTTTCGAATTGCCACTTATGACAAGACACTTTTAACTTGGCAGAGTAATATTGGTTGCATCTTTCATATGGTGTCTAGCTTGCATTACTTCTATTTTCTTGAAAATCCTTCTGCTTAGTTTGCACATCGTCGCTGTGAATATGTCATGCCGTCCTGTTTTTCTTACATATTCCATCCTCATACGGTTGTCTTACATCAAAGTATTGCTTGTCTGTATCATGCATCAATGAGTTCTGAAGAGTGATTTTATTCTTTTGTGTTGTGGGTACAGCTTGACATGGCAAAGTCAAAAAAGAGCAAGGAAAATAATATAGTAGGGAGTGCTGTTACTCGTCGGGTGAAACGAAAAAGGTTCTGCCGTCGAGATTCTGCTGGTACTTATAGTGCAGTAGAAGGTCCAGGTCCACCGGCTAAATCTACAAACACAGTATCACCTGCTCCACCAGCTGCAGCATCCGCTTCAACTGTACCAGCATCTCAACGAGTTACTCGTTCGTTTGCTCCGGAACTGGCCAGTTCCCAAGCTGCCTTCACACTTAACACTACTTCCGAAGCACTGCTGACACAACAGGACTTGGCAAGATCAGATGAACCTCATGAGCATCAACACCAAGACGGTATCTGACCGAGTCAAGTTGCAGTTGCATGCTCCTTTATAAGTACTCTCACAGTTTGATGTACAGTAACACTTTCCATATTCGTTGTTGAACTAGCACCACGGCGCAAGCGGAAACAGACATCAGGGATAATGCTTGACAGATTAACAAAATCTAAAGGAGGACGAATGGAGATCCATTTTGAGGCAGGTTTAAAAAGGCCACGTGATGCTACAGAGTCAGCCAAGTTAGTATCAGAGGCAGCCATTGCCGTTAGGTGTCATGCACGTATCCTCCCAATGTGGATCCAGTACAGGAATGAGAAAGACAATACCCAGTTTAACACCTTCCTTGACCATTTATCCATAAGTAATGTTATTCATCACAATTAGTAATATTGTCTTGCTCTGTCCCATACTTTCTAGCTTCCTCCTAATAAGACTCACATTCTTTTTTCAACAGATGAGGTTCAAGTTGGATCCGAAAGATGATGCAACTAAACAAGCATGCACTCATGTTTTTCAGTCTGCTCTGCGACAGTATCGGTACCACCTTAGAAAATCTCACTTTGAAGGCAAGGCTAACAATGAAATCGCCCAAACATCTGCAGTGGAATATATTACAGATGAAGACTGGACAACCCTCGTTAAACACTGGTCTGATCCAAAGTATCAGGTAGGCTATATGTATTTGATCAGACCACATATTGAACTTGTATTTATGTATGTGCCTTACAAGTGTATCTTCTTCTAGGATAACTGTTTGAAGAACAAAACCAACCGTTCTAAAGTGAAATTCCAACAGACAACAGGATCTCGTAGCTATATTGCACACTATGAGGCTCTTGTAAATAGCTGCTACTTCCTACTTTTTTGTGTGCCATATTATCGTATCTATATTGACTTGTTCCAAATACAGAGGAAAGCCCGTGCGGACCAAAAAAACCTGAACCGAATGCAGTGCAAATCTTCAAGGATTGCCACACCAGCAAGATGAAGGGCATGGGCACACCAGTTCAAGCCGCTGTTGTAAGTCCTTACTCCTCCTGCCTTGAACTGATTGGTACTGTGATGTGTTCATTTAACTACTTGGTTTGCAGCCAATGTCAGTTACTCTGTTCACTTTTATTCACAGTTGTCTTAACATATCATTTCACCTTACATGGTTTAAAAGAGATGAAGGATATTCTTTTGGTCTTGATCTATAATCTAGTTGTTATGTTCACGTGCGCACACAATGATAAAATAGCCTGTTTTTTTATATCTGTTTGCCCATGATATGAATGATGTCATACTATGTTCATCCTACTTTAGACCATGTCTCTTTATCCTTAGATGTCAACGAATGTGAGGAAATAGACAATACAGTAGGCATGCTACATGGACATATGTTCCGAAAGTGATTTTATTATGTAGTTGGCACTACAATACATGCTAATGTATTACAGTAGTTCACCAAAATAAGTTATGTATAAACGTTTAACCCACTTTGTTTGTTTTTGTCTCGTTAGTAACTTATCTGGTACACTAATCTACAAGTTCAAACTTTCAGGAAGCTATGGAACAAATGATTAAACAACACAACCACCTGAAGGTGACGAGGCTACTACAGGCACAATGTCACCTCTTGCTGCAGTGCGTCAGTATCTCTCCACTAACAGTGCAAAAAGCACCTTCCTGCGTAATTCTGGGTTGGTTGTCAAGGTAACCTCGTCCAAATCGCCTACTGAACAAAATCTTCCTGCTAGACAGAGTGATATATCTGTGCTCCAGACACAAGTCCAATCCCTAATGGACGTTGTTTCGGAAACAAGAATACTGGTTGAGAAATGTCGTCAAGATATGAATGGTTTTCAAACCAGACTATCAGACATTCGCTTCGTTGTTCAAGAGCAATGGCGGCAAAAAGGTGGAGATCGTGCTGCTCCATCAGATTCTACAGCCTGAAACATTAGCACTCAGGTCAAATGATCTGTGCTTCTATACATCTGATGGTGCTTTTATCTAGAAGGACTCTAAACTTTATGCCAACAGGCCTTTTGTTGTATGGTTGGAATTTATTTTGTTGTGATACAACATTTATGATGCTGCCTCAAGCTGCAGTAATTACGACACTATTTTTGTATAGTGTAGGTTTATCTTAGTAATGTATTCGGCCGAAAGCTTCGTAGGAGCCCAACATGCCAACATTCGTCGGGCCCATTCCAATTGGGCTAAAAACAATTACGGGCCGAAATTGGCATGTAGCCCACTAAAAATATCTGGGCCTAAATCAGCATAAGCTTTCATATATTTCTGGTAGGCATGTGCCCATAGTGGGCCTTTAACAGGCCTAAACATAATTTGGGCCCTCAGTAAAAATAGGCCATTTACAGGTGTAAATATCTCGAGCCCATAAAAAACATGGGCCTTTAATAGACCGAAAGTGAGATTGGGCCCTGATTGTGCCAAATAACCCACTGGACTTAGCAGGCCGAAATGGTGGCCCATTTACGATGCGGATCTTTGCAGGCCAAAAATCGGACGGGTCATAAATGCGCCGACCTAATACACGGGCCTTTAACAGGCCAAAACTTCGGTCGGGCTAGATTATCGTCATTTTTACATGGGCCGTTAATGGGCCCGATATGATGTTGGGCCACATATGGCCCATGGTTTACGTCCGGCGTTAACAGGCCGAAAATGACAACAGGCCAAAAGTGGCCCAAAGCTATAGTGGGCCTCTAACAGGCCGAAAGTCAGACATGGCCGAATATGACCCAAATCCTTCACAGTCGTTTATGGGCCGAAAGTTTTGATGGCCTATAAATGGGCCCAAATGAAGCCGGACCTTTAACATGCCGAAAATACACCGGCCCGTAATTCGGCCCAATTACTTAGCGGACTGTTAACGGGCCAGAAGTGACAATGGGCCGCGTTGATGACAAGTTTAGGACAGGCCATTGACGGCCGATTTGACAGAGAATGTTGGGCCTTTAGCTGGGCTGTCCCACTATGGTCTGCAGAATCTTGTGGGCCTTTAGCTGGGCCGGCCCATTGTGGTCCGCAAAATCTTGTGGGCCTTTAGCTGGGCCGGCCCATTATGGTCTGCAAAATTTTGTGGGCCTTTAGCTGGGCCGGCCCATTATGGTTCGCTAAATCTTGAGCCTTCGGTTGGGCTGGCCCATTTAAACTTTGTGGGCCACTTTTGCGCCGGTCCACGTGTTGGTCCATCAGCCAATGAGAATTTTACACGTGGAAAATAGGCATTGGTCATGGCTGTTAATGGGTTATCGGATCCAAAATCCGACCCGATAGCTTAACGGCGTTCCGTTACGGTGGATGCCACGTGCCGGTCACCCTTGACGAAAGCACTTCTGTGACGCGCGATTTATCGTCATGGAAGTGGACACTTCCGTGATGATAATTTTGGCAATGTCATGGAACACTTCTAAGACAGCACAGGTATGACTATCTTGATTCTGTCATAAATTTGTCATGGATGTACATGCATGACAGAAAACGCGACCTACTGTGACAAACACGTATCATCACGTACGGAAGTGTATTTTTTTTGTAGTGTAATGTGTGTCTCTCCCAAAAGGTGTGTACAGCAAGGATGATTGTGGTGAACTAAAAAGCAAAGACTCAAATCATACAAGACGCTCCATGCATAACACATATCATGTGGTGAATAAAAATATAGCTCCAAGTAAAGTTACCGATGGACGAAGACAAAAGAGGGGATGCCTTCCGGGGCATCCCCAAGCTTAGGCTTTTGGGTTGTCCTTAGATTTTACCTTGGGGTGCCTTGGCATCCCCAAGCTTAGGCTCTTGCCACTCCTTGTTCCATAATCCATCAAATCTTTACCCAAAACTTGAAAACTTCACAACACAAAACTTAACAGAAAATCTCGTGAGCTCCGTTAGCGAAAGAAAACAAAACACCACTTCAAGGTACTATAATGAACTCATTCTTTATTTATATTGATGTTAAACCTACTGTATTCCAACTTCTCTGTGGTTTATACACTCCCTTACTAGCGATAGATTCATCAAAATAAGCAAACAACACACGAAAAACAGAATCTGTCAAAAACAGAACAGTCTGTAGTAATCTGTATCAAACGAAAACTTATGGAACTCCAAAAATTCAAAATAAATTTCTGGACGTGAGGAATTTATCTATTAATCATCTGCAAAAATAATCAAGTAAATAGCACTCTCCAGTTAAAAGTTGTAGCTAATCTCGTGAGCGCTAAAGTTTCTGTTTTTTACAGCAAGATCGCAAACACTAATTAAAACACAAGAACACATCTAACCAGAAGCTAGATGTATTATTTATTCCTAAACATAACCAAAAAGCAAAAAAAACAACAAAAATTGGGTTGCCTCCCAACAAGCGCTATCGTTTAACGCCCCTAGCTAGGCATAAAGGCAAGGATAGATCTAGGTATTGCCATCTTTGGTGGGCAATCCATAAGTGGCTCTCATAATAGATTCATAAGGTAATTTAATTTTCTTTCTAGGAAAGTGTTCCATGCCTTTCCTTAACGGAAATTGGAATCTAATATTCCCTTCCTTCATATCAATAATTGCACCAATCGTTCTAAGGAAAGGTCTACCAAGAATAATAGGACATGAAGGATTGCAATCTATATCAAGAACAATGAAATCTACGGGCACATAATTCATATTTGCAACAATAAGAACATCATTAATTCTTCCCATAGGTTTCTTAATGGTGGAATCCGCAAGGTGCAAGTTTAAAGAACAATTATCAAATTCACGGAAACCTAGCAAATCACACAAAGTTTTTGGAATCGTGGAAACACTAGCACCCAAATGACACAAAGCATAGCATTCATGATCTTTAATTTTAATTTTAATAGTAGGTTCCCACTCATCATAAATTTTTCTAGGGATAGAAACTTCCAATTCAAGATTTTCTTCATAAGATTGCATTAAAGCATCAACGATATGTTTAGTAAAAGCCTTATTTTGACTATAAGCATGCGGAGAATTTAGCACGGATTGTAACAAGGAAATACAATCTATTAAAGAACCATTATCATAATTAAATTCCTTGAAATCCAAGATAGTGGGTTCATTGCTATCTAAAGTTTTGACCTTTTCAATCCCACTTTTACCAAATTTTGCATCAAGATAAAAAAACTCCGAATCATTGGGACGCCTTTTAACTAAAGTTGACTCATCTCCAGTCCCATCATTATCAAGATTCATATTGCAAAACAAAGATCTAATAGGGGACACATCAATCACTTTTAGATCTTCATCCTTATTATCATAAAAACTAGAAGAACACTCTTTCACAAAGCAATCTTTCTTAGCACGCATCCTAGCGGTTCTTTCTTTGCACTCATCAATGGAAATTCTCATGGCTTTGAGAGACTCATTGATATCATGCTTAGGTGGAATAGATCTAAGTTTAAAAGAATCAACGTAAAGAGAAATTCTATCCACGTTCCTAGCCAAGTCATCAATCTTGGGCAATTTTTCTTCAAGCAAAGCATTGAAAATCTTTTGAGAAATCATAAATTCTTTAACACTAGTCTCAAAATCAGAGGGCATATTATTAAAATTTCCACAAGAGTTGTTGTAGGAATTACCATAATTATTAGAGGAATTACTAGGATACGGCCTAGGATTAAAGTTTCCTCTATAAGCATTGTTACCAAAATTGTTCCTACCAACAAAATTCACATCCATAGATTCATTATTATTCTCAATCAAGGTAGACAAAGGCATATCATTGGGATCAGAAGAAACACTCTTATTAGAAAACAATTTCATAAGTTCATCCATCTTTCCACTCAAAACATTAATCTCTTCAATTGCATGCGCCTTTTTACTAGTAGATCTTTTTGTGTGCCATTGAGAATAATTGATCATGATATTATCTAGGAGTTTAGTAGCTTCTCCTAAAGTGATTTCCATAAAAGTGCCTCCCGCGGCCGAATCTAAAAGATTTCTAGAGGCAATTCAATCCGGCATAATTTTTTTGTATAATCATCCATAAATTCAAACCATGTGTAGGGCAATTACGTATAATTAATTTCATCCTCTCCCAAGCTTGTGCAACATGTTCATGATCAAGTTGCTTAAAATTCATAATATCGTTTCTAAGAGAGATGAACTTAGCGGGAGGAAAAAACTTAGAGATAAAAGCATATTTGCACTTATTCCAAGAATCAATGCTATTTTTAGGCAAAGACGAAAACCAAGTTTTAGCACGATCTCTAAGCGAAAAAGGAAATAGCTTGAGTTTAACAATATCATTGTCCACATCTTTCTTATTTTGCATATCACACAAATCAACAAAGCTATTTAGATGGGTAGCGGCATCTTCACTAGGAAGGTCGGCAAATTGATCTTTCATGACAAGATTCAACAAAGCAGCATTAATTTCACAAGATTCAGCATCCGTAAGAGGAGCAATCAGAGTGCTAAGAAAATCATTGTTGTTGGTATTGGCAAAGACACACAATTTAGTATTATCTTGAGCCATCGTGATAAGCAAGCAATCCAACACACAAGCAAACAAGAAGCAAGCGAAAAAGAGGCGAACGGAAAGAGAGGGCGAATAAAACGACAAGGGTGAAGTGGGGGAGAGGAAAACGAGAGGCAAATGGCAAATAATGTAATGCGAGGGATAAGAGTTTGTGATGGGTACTTGGTATGTCTTGACTTGTGCGTAGACTCCCCGGCAAGGGCGCCAGAAATCCTTCTTGCTACCTCTTGAGCACGCGTTGGTTTTTCCCTTGAAGAGGAAAGGGTGATACAGCAAAGTAGCGTAATTATTTCCCTCAGTTTTTGAGAACCAAGGTATCAATCCAGTAGGAGGCCACACGCAAGTCCCTCGTACCAACACAAACAAACAAGAACCTCACAACCAACGCGATAAAGGGGTTGTCAATCCCTTCATGACCACTTGCAAAAGTGAGATCTGATAGAGATGATAAGATAATATTTTTGGTATTTTTATGATAAAGACTAAAAGTAAAGATTGCAAAGTAAAAATAGATTGGAAACTTATCTGATGGAAAATAGATCCGGGGGCCATAGGTTTCACTAGTGGCTTCTCTCAAGATAGCATAAGTGTTACGGTGGGTGAACAAATTACTGTCGAGAAATTGATAGAAAAGTGCATAATTATGAGAATATCTAGGCATGATCATGTATATAGGCATCACGTCCGTGACAAGTAGACCGACTCCTGCCTGCATCTACTACTATTACTCCACACATCGACCGCTATCTAGCATGCATCTAGAGTATTCAGTTCATAAGAATAGAGTAACGCATTAAGTAAGATGACATGATGTAGAGGGATAAACTCAAGCAATATGATATAAACCCCATTTTTTTATCCTCGATGGCAACAATGCAATACGTGTCGTTTCCCCTACTGTCACTGGGATCGAGCACCGCATGATTGAACCCAAAGCTAAGCACTTCTCCCATTGCAAGAAAGATCAATCTAGTATGCCAAACCAAATAGATAATTCGAAGAGACTTGCAAATATAACCAATCATACATAAAAGAATACAGAGAAGATTCAAATATTGTTCATAGATAATCTTGATCATAAACCCACAATTCATCAGATCTCGACAAACACACCGCAAAAAGAGTTACATCGAATAGATCTCCAAGAAGATCGAGGAGAACTTTGTATTGAGATCCAAAGAGAGAGAAGAAGCCATCTAGCAAATAACTATGGACCCGAAGGTCTGTGGTAAACTACTCACACATCATCGGAGAGGCTATGGTGTTGATGTAGAAGCCCTCCGTGATCGATTCCCCCTCCGGCGGAGCGCCGGAAAAGGCCCCAAGAGGGGATCTCATGGGAACAGAAGGTTGCGGCGGTGGAAATAGGTTTTCGTGGTGCACCTGGTTGGTTTCGTGTACGTAGGTATATATAGGAGGAAGAAGTAGGTCGGTGGAGCCACGAGGGGCCCACGAGGGTGGAGGGTGCGCCCAGGGGGGTAGGCGCGCCCCCTGCCTCGTGGCCTCCTCGTTGATTTCTTGACGTCCACTCCAAGTCCTCTGGATCACGTTTGTTCCAAAAATAACTCTCCCAAAGGTTTCATTCCGTTTGGACTCCGTTTGATATTCCTTTTCTGCGGAACACTGAAATAGGCAAAAAAAACAGCAATTTGCACTGGGCCTTGGGTTAATAGGTTAGTCCCAAAAATAATATAAAAGTGTATAATAAAGCCCATTAAACATCCAAAACAGAATATATAATAGCATGGAGCAATCAAAAATTATAGATATGTTGGAGACGTATCAGAGGGTAGGACAAAAGATGTTGTCACGACCGGTTTTTCAATAAAATAATTATTGAGAGACCAATCCCTTTTACGGACCAGTAAGGAAGAATTCCTTCTCACTGATAGACAATATCTTGGTCACAGAACAAAAATACCAGGAGTACTAAATATAATACAAGGTTGAGCGGAGACTGCCCAACAATTTATTACATGCACGCCGATAAAACAAAACGGCGGATAGGGTGGCATCCTACCAACTTACGATAATGACGGTGGTGGAAATATCACCGCGAAGCGAGTGATATGACTCCTGAAGACTACAGCTCTTCGAGCGTCGGAGTGAAGCTCGAGGAGACTTATTGCGGGTGGCGGAAGCGTATATAAAACAAGTGACCAAAGTCCGGGATCGCGCAGGACTGACTAGGACTCCTCTAGGCATCAGACGCGCTATCAAACTCTTCATCCAAGAGATCGCCTTCGTCAACATCTGGCCAAATCAACAAGCCAGGTGAGTAGTATGAAAGTACTCGCAAGACAGTTCGGACATAAGATATAACAAATGTAAACATGAAGCATATGAACAATTTAACCAGTGCGATCAGACATAGAGAGAATAAATACTGGGTGCCAAGCGAGGGTCTGAATGACGCCTCGAGCGGAAACTGCAAGAATAGTAGTACTGGTGCCAAATGAGGGTCTGAATGACTCCTCGAGAGGAAACTGCGAGAATAATAATACTGGTGCCAAACGAGTGTCTGAAAGACTCCTCGAGAGGAAACTGCGGAAATGATAATGCCACAGTCGGGCGTCGGGGCGACACCACATAAAGGGCTCATAACAGAAAATAAAAGCAGTGCGTGCCACAGTCGGACGTCTGAGCGACATCGCATAAAGGGCTTATATTTAAAGTAAGAAAAAAAACACGCCACAGTCGGACGTCAGCGCGACGTCACATAAAGGGCTTATATTGTAGCTTAATAATTCAATAGTTCGGGAACATAAATTGTCACAAGTACGAGACAAATATTAAGTTAGTCCATCCACAGGAATAATAATTAAACTGGATTTACCACTTGAGTTTGTTCACGGGGGACAAGTTTTCCACGCTGATAGATATGGACATACTGATTTCACTACTTGATCATGGATACGATGACTTGGAAGGAAATTGACTCTGCAGAGTTTGTACTTAACCACAACCAACGGATTTCAGTAGTCACGGGGACTAGTTCCGTTTACGGTGTTTTAGAAGAAACACGTCTAACCAGTACACAACCAATTCAACATTCCGAAGCCAGGGATCACCCTCAGCAACGTTCAAGAAAAACCTTGAGACGGGGAGGCTACAACCTCGCGTAGCATGGGATCAAATTTCTATACGCGCGCTCTAAGGGGGTGCCCCCCCTCTCGGTCCCAACTGGAAACACCCATGCCCCCTGACCAGATGACTGGCTTTAATCCTGGGCCAAGGTACCATCATCCCGGCCCCTCTGTTTGGTGTGTACACGGAAAGAGGTTACCAACTTACTAAACCGCATCCTGGCAAATGAAACATGTGGTAGCACGGAAGGGGGAAAGAATGATAACGTGACTCCGTCCACGTTAACGTCAGAAATAGTCGGATGACGCAAGGCTGGTATGCTACAACAGTACCACCTTGCTGCCCTTCATGTCAACACATGATTAGGCCATCTCTCATCAGAGATCATCGCAACTATGGAACATGCGGGGAAAAGAATGATAACGTGACTCCGTCCACGTTAACGTCGGAGAAAGTCGAATGACGCAAGGCTGGTATGCTACAACAGTACCACCTTGCTGCCCTTCATGTCACCACATGATTAGGCCATCTCTCATCAGAGATCATCGCAACTTTGGAACATGCGGGTAGTTGCCTTACAAGCAACGAGGTATTTACCGACACTCATATGCCACGCACAAACTTTCACGCAAACATGCAAAACACCTGTCATATCAAATGTTCAAAACATGCTTTCCTGGTTCGGAGAAGTCGGAGTCTAGCTCGGCGAAGTTCGCGGCTCCGTCACCTCTTCCGGAACCTACGGCAATAACGAAAACGGGTACTAACGTGAAAACCAATGGGTGCACAGAAACTTCTCCAAAGTTTTTCCAAATAAATCTCATAAAAAACTAGACAAAATTTTAAGACTGTCAGAAAAAGAATCACTCAAAAATCCATTTTTATTAAAAAGTTATAAAGGTTTCTGTCCAGGGACTTATCTGTAATGAAACAGAAAAGTTCCAGGGTTTAAACTGAGAAACCAGAAAACGCTTCGGAAAGAAATGCGCTAGCTAAAGAAAGAAAACGTATTTTGCCCGAAGGCGCCAACAGAAAACGGTTCGCGAAAGAATAGAACAGAGGCTGACATGCGGGGTCCACATGTCAGGTTTGAAAAGCTCGCCGGCGCCCGAAGACTGCGGTGGACGCCGGCGTCGAACCACGGCGAGTTAGGAGGATCGGAGGGTACCAAGAGCTTCAGCTTGTTCTTCCGCGTCGGTGGGTGGTGGACTCGACCAATGGGGAGCACCACGTCGACGGCGACACTATCTCCGGCGGGCAGCGGCTCGGGTGGTGGTGGAGAACTCCGGTGGAGGGCTGCAAACTTCGAATTGAAGCGCGGGTCAGAAAGAGGGATGCATGGCTAAGCTACTGGCAAGAGAAGGGAGGCGGAGGTGCACACACGGGGGCGAATCGAGCTGGATCCCGTGGCGGGTCGCGGCGGCCGGAGTCGAGGAAGGAGACCTCCTCGGGGCTCTTCCAGTGGCTAGGCGTGCTCTAGGTGGAGTGCAGGGATGGTGTGTGCTCGAGTTGAAGCTCGGGGCCGCTATTTATAGGCGGATCGACGGGGTGGCCGTGAACGGAGAATCTCCGGCGAGCGATTACGGCGATGCAGTGGATTGGCAGGAGGTTTGAGTGGCCAGGCAGCATCAGTGGAGGTTACTGGTGCCATTCCACAGCTAAACGGAGTTGGTCTTGGCGTAATGGCGTCGGTCCACGGTGAGGTGACCGCACGGGCACGTCGGCGGCAGAGAGCGCGCTCTGCGCCCTGCGGTTCACGACGAGGGTGGCAGCGCGTTCGGGGGAGTGGAAGGCCACGCGGCGAGCTCCGGTGGCTTGGGCGGCGCTGGGTGGCGCCGTCAGCGCCGTGCCTCCCGCCGGCGGCCGCAAAGCCACCGCTGGCGTCGGTCACGGGGCGGCGCACCTTCTGCTGCTCGTCGCCGACGTTCGCAAGGTGCCAGGCGTTCGTGCGGTGCAGGAACAAGAGGGAGGGGACGAGGAGCAAGGCGACATCGGGGCACTGTCGAGATCGACAACCATCTCTGAAGAAAACGACAGTAAGCCACTAAACTGTTCTCTGAATTAACTGAACTTGATATTGACAATGCACTGCAGGTGCTCGACAGAATGATTTGGCTATGAGAAAAAAATTTCTGGGGCTGTAACTTGGTGAGGTGACCACTCAATGCACCCAGAGGCTGCCTGATTTTACTTGGAATTTTTGGAAAAGGATTTGAATGAATTTCACCAAATTTGACAAATCTGGTCCAAACTTGCAGCAAGTGTAGTTTGAAAAATTTGAACTGAAGACCAGTGGATCTTCATGGATCTTGGTTGAGATTTCTAAGGACTAGGAAGGGGAAAAGGTTTGGGCGCAAAAATCAAGACAGAAAATGGAGTTCCTTTGTAAATCACCAATGGCTAGAATAGAAGGCAGAAATTTGTTTGAATAAGATTTAAATGGAAAATAAACATAGGGGAGGTTCAACTTGCTGGATTAGATGCCAAACATGATCCAAAGATGAGGGGAGGTTTAGGAGAGAGTATTTGCAATAAGGCCATGGCAAGAGGGAATTGTTGAAAGTGGCAAAGGATTATTCCAAAAGCCATAGTGCAAATTTCAAAGAGGTTTTAAGAAGGCATTTTCCCAAGTGAAAAGCATTTTGTCTTGAGCCCAAATGAAAAGCAAGCACCTCCAAGACCAAAAACAGATCTTGGGTGATTCCAAATAAAACTTTTGCCATAAAAAAAAATTGAAAGGGAGAGTTCTTTTGAAGGAAAATTTAAATCACCTCCCTCAAGTCAACTAAAATCTTTTGAAAAAAATCCAAATAAAAACTTGGGTGTCACAGATGTCATGCAAGTCCTTTTAATAAAGCATGTATAACTACTTACGGAATACATGCCTACATTATATCGATGAACTGGAGCTAGTACCAAATCGCCCTAGGTTATAACTGTCACATGATGAATATCATCCAACAAGTCACCGATCCAATGCCTACGAACTTTTCCATATTGTTTCTGCTAAGTTACTACTACTATCATCACTGTTACACTTGCTACAAAATTACTGCTATCATTGTTATAGTTACTATTGCTGCTGTCACTACTATCAAACTACTTTGCTACTGATCACTTTGCTGCAGATAATTAATCTCCAGGTGTGGTTGAATTGACAACTCAGCTGCTAATACCTTCAAATATTCTTTGGCTCCCCTTGTGTCGAATCTATAAATTTGGGTTGAATACTCTACCCTCGAAAACTGTTGCGATCCCCTATACTTGTGGGTTATCAAGACCTTTTTCTGGCGCCGTTGTCGGGGAGCATAGCTATATTTGTTGAGTCACTTGGGATTATCATATTATCACTATGAAGAATCTGAAGGATCCTAAGACTAAAATATTTCCCTCAAGTGCGAGGGGAGGTAAGAAACTGCCATCCAGTTCTGCTTTAGATTCACCTTCAGTTATGAGTAAACTTGCAACACCACCACATGCTATTACTTCTGATATGTCGCAAGTTATTGATGATGCTACTTCTACTATGAATGATGCTTATGATGATGCTAGTACCTTGCTTGATAGTGATGATGTGCCACTTGGTGAATTTCTTGATGAACAAATTGCTAGAGTAATACAACATGATGTTAAATCTGATGATGAGTTTGAAACTGAAACTCCTGAAACACCTGCTAGAACTAGCCCTCCTAGATATGAATTGCCTAAGGTACCGGAAGGTTATGTTATGAGTGAAGAAACAACTAGTGATATTCTTGCTAGTAATGATAGAGATGATCTAGAGAAATTATTACACAAGTATAAAGAAAAATCTCTGAATGCTAGAATGAAATGTGATCCTAAGTTTGGTACTTCACCTATCTTTATTGATGATAAGGATTATGAATTCTCTGTCGACCCAGAGTTAATTACTTTGGTTGAATCTGATCCTTTCCATGGTTATGAAACTAAAACAGTTGTGGCACATCTTACTAAGTTGAATGATATAGCCACCCGTTTTACTCATGATGAGAAAACCTGCTACTACTTTATTCTCAAATTATTTCCTTTCTCATTAAAGGGTGATGCTAAAGCTTGGTACAATACACTTGCTCCTGGTTGTGTGCGTAGTCCCCAGGATATGATTTATTACTTCTCTGAAAAATATTTTCCTGCTCATAAGAAACAAGCTGCCTTGCAGGAAATATTTAACTTTGTTCAAACTAAAGAAGAGAGTCTCCCACAAGCTTGGGGGAGGCTTTGCCAGTTACCTAATGCTTTTCCTGATCATCCTCGTAAGAAAAATGATATACTTGATATCTTCTATAATGGACTAACCGATGCTTCTAGGGACTTCCTAGATAGTTGTGTTGGTTGTGTTTTCAGGGAATGAACTGTTGGACAAGCTGAAGAATTATTGAATAATATATTGAAAAACTATGATGATTGGACTCTTCCTGAACCACCGCCTAAACCCACTCCGGAGAAGAGGGGTATATTATATCTCAGTCCTGAAGATATGCAAGAGGCAAAGAAATCTATGACGGATAAAGGTATTAAAGCCGAGGATGTTAAAATTTTACCTCCTATTGAAGAAATACATGGGCTTAATACACCACCATTGCCTAAGGTGATAGAGGTAAATTCTTTAATGAAGTTCAATGATAATGATAATCCTCACAATATGCATCCTAGTCAATGCCTTTATGAGTTTGAAAACTATATTAGAAAACACGATCATTTCAATGCAAATGTTATGAAACAATTGAAATATAATTCTGATATGATTGCTCGCTTGAGTGACTTGTTATTTAGAATATCAAATGATGTTAGAGGTGTGGGAAAACATGCTTCTATGGTTCAAACTCAGTTAGAACAAGTTGCTAAATCACAAAGACAATTACTTGATGAAATGAATCATAATATGCATGACTTTGCTTTTAGAGTTGCAACTAGAGGAGATAAAATGACTCAGGAACCACTTTATCCCGAGGGACACCCAAAAAGAATTGAACAAGATTCACAAAGAAATAACACTAGTGCACCTAGTCCTTCTAAAATGAAAAAGAAGAAGAAAAATGGCAGGACTTTGCATAGTTCTAGTGAACCTGAAATAGAAAAACCTCCTGATAATGATAATGAAATTTCTATCTCTGATGCTGAAACTCAATCTGGTAATGAACACTCACCTAGTGATAATGAAAAAGATAATGATGAGGTTCATGAAGACTCTCAACCAAATGATAAAGAACCAGATAATGATGTTGAGATAGAACCGCCTGTTGATCTTGATAATCCACAACCTAATAATAAAAGATATGACAAAAGAGACTTCATTGCTAGAAAACATAGTAAAGAAAGAAAACCGTGGGTTCAGAAACCTATGCCTTTTCCACCCAAGTCAACTAAAAAGAAAGATGATGAAGAATTTGAACGCTTTGCTGAGATGCTGAGGCCAGTCTTTTTGCGTACTCGCTTGACTGATATCTTGAAAATGCCTCCTTATGCAAAGTATATGAAAGACATCATCACAAATAAGAGAAAAATACCGGAAGCTGAAATCTCCACTATGCTTGCTAATTACACTTTTAAAATGGAGTACCTAAAAAACTTGGAGATCCGGGAATACCAACTATACCTTGCTCTATCAAAAAGAATTATGTGAGGCTGCTTTGTGTGATCTAGGAGCTGGTGTTAGTGTTATGCCTTTCTCTTTATATAAAATACTTGACTTGAATAAACTCACACCTACTGAAATATCTTTGCAAATGGCTGACAAATCAACTATCATACCAATCGGTATCTGTGAGGATGTGCTCGTTGTTGTTGCTAATGTTACTATTTTGACTGACTTGCTATACTTGAAATACCCGAGGACGACAATATGTCGATTATCCTAGGTAGACCCTTCTTGAATACTGCAGGGGCTGTTATTGATTGCAATAAAAGCAAGGTCACTTTTCATATTAATGGCAATGAGCATACAGTGCACTTTTCGAAGAAACAATTCCAAGTGAATGGTATTAATGTTATTGAAAAATTTCCAACAATCACTATTGGAAGTTTTCAAATACCTTTACCTACTGTCAAAAAGAAATATTAAATACTTATTGCTAGGGAAATGCATATCCCCATTGAGGTAACTTAGTGACTTTACGAAATTTCTTCGGTTTCATGCTAATCGAAAGTGGTTGTTAATAAGACCTGATCAACCTTATTAATGGATCATTTTTGAATGGTATGAAGTTGATGAATTTAGTAAGCACTACCTTCCGTCCTTACCTTTTGTTTTCTGTTTTTATTAGTTAATAAAATAAAATGCCATGTTTTGTCTGTTTTCTGAATTTCCCGTGAAATAAAAAAATTTACCCAAAAATAAAAGTTCTCAGAATACCCTGAACATTTTACACGATTTGTTTTCTGAATATTTCTGAATTTTTGGTGCAAATAATACCACATCACTTACGTCTTCATTGCTCTCTCTCCCATTGCCCCCTCACTTACGTCTTCATCCCACATCCTCACTTACCTCCAGAAAGAATCTCCATTGCTCTCTCTCCCATGTTCTTGATCTCAAACCCGCAGATTTCAATCTCTTTGCTCGAAGCTCCGTTTCCAAAGCTGTTTCGGGGGATTGTTGCTTGGTATGTGACTCCACCATTTGTCCAATTAGTTTTTGCTTTAGTGGTTTATATTTTGAATTATTAGCTACTCTTGGTGCTCTTGTAGATGTGCTTGCAAGTCAATTCTTAGTGTTCTAAGTAGTTTGAATGCTTGCTATGGCTTCCATCGCTACTAGGGAAAAGGCTAGCAGCAGCGCGGGTTTTAGGTGTATCAGTAGCGCAGGGACCGGTGCTACTAATAAGGCGCTATAGCTAACACGTAGCAGTAGCGCGTGCTCACCGGCGCTACTGCTATACAAGTGTAGCAGCTGCGTGCTTCGTGGAAGCTCGCTACTGCTAATAGCTCTAGCGCGTGTTGCCTGGACGCGCTACTGCTATCATGGCGCTGCTGCTAACTTTTCTGCACTCGCTACTGCTAATTTTAGTAGTTTTTGTTTTTTTTCTGCATATTTGTTTTGTATTTGAACAGGCTTTACACAAGAATCTTTAGCAGATACAAATGGCATCATGATACACATACCAATGGCTGCGAGACCACAAATGTAATCATAGCATATACATACAAATAGTCTCATCATAATCATCATCCAATACAAAGTGGTATCTCGTCATCATCTCGAAAATAGCGATACATGCAAGTCTCGAATACTTGCAACTACAACGTCATCCATCGAAACAATGGTATATGGGAGAAGAGCTATCACTATGAGTGAGAGCGGAACTATGCAGTACATGAGGCGGCGGTTACGAGTCCTCTCTCGCGCTAGAGTGAACCTCAAGTAACTAGCTTCTCCTTCTTGTCTGCTTTTGAAGCCTTTATGGCTGGCGCCCGAGACCCCATTCACTTGCGCCTGACACTTAGGCCACTCATTGTACACCCCCGGAACCTTCCCTTTGTACACGACATAGCACCGCCATCTCGCCATCAAGAAACTAGGTACCTGTTAGAGATGCATGTTCATCAAGAGGATGTACAATCATATGCAACAAAATATATTAGAACAACACGAAAAAGAAAGGGTTAATTAGCAATTAGATGCAACATACATTATGCAAATTATTAACTAGAGGTACGCAGGTCATCGTACCCAAACAAACAAAGTAGCGTTACGCAAGTTCGGCAGGGACCGTGGACATCACAAAGTTTCATTGCTACAGAAAGTATACAAGTTAAACCGACACATATCATCATCATCGGCATCGTAAATCACTAGAAGTTCCATCCTTCCATATATCAAGGATGGACCCTAGCTTCTTGAACGGTGTGAGGTCTTGAAGTTGCATGCCTATGCGAGTTCGGACGTCAGCTCGCGATATAGGGCCATGGTGGAACATCCCCTTCTCATTGACGACTTCTTTCATGATGATCATCGCAATGTCCCTTTGGATGCGAAAGAAGTCATCTCTAAGTTTATAATCCGCTTCTCCATGAGAGTCTAGCCACTTGTGGATATGTTCATCATTTCTGCTTGTCATGCGAAGCTTTTGGTGATCCGTGTTGAACTCAATCATGAGATGGAGGATGTAGAATCCATCCTTCTTGCTTGGTTTTGACATGGATGCAGCAGAAGTTAGTTTTATGCGCGAAACCCATCTTCTTGTTCCATTGTTTCCTGATCTGCACGTGGCCACCTCTAATGCTGAAGCCTTGGAGAGCATCATCCAGAATATTCATTATGTGGGTGTAGTCCTTTCCTCTTGTAGTCTCTGGAAGGGTCGAAATACACGGCGTGGGAGACTCGCGGGTAAAGAACGATAAGGATGGCACGCCCGTTGCTGCGGCGAAAAGATACCTCAAATTATTCTTCATATGAGCAAGAAGGAATCATTGAAATGTACGGACGGGTTGTCCGGAACTGACTTACTTTGGATGATAAGGCAGGAGGACAATTTCCTGGTCCTTATTCTGTACCATGAAGTTTTGGAGGTAGTCCCTAGCAGTTTCACGCTCAAAGTCACCGAGACTCAAGAAAGACTCGTGCATGTAGTACGGATCCGCCACACAAATTTGCGAGACTTCTTCTCTCTTCATGACGGATCTCATATGTAGCGCAAAAAGGCGGACGATTGTAGAATCGAGCCACCTTGTCAGAAACATCTCAAAGATATGGTCAAACCGCAGGAAGAACACCTCTGCGGGCCGTGTGTCGACGTAGCACTTCCCCTCAGGCACATGAGCCGCGTATGTCGAATATCCGGGATCCTTCGAGGCTAGTAGGCTTTTCTCAGTCGACAGCACATGGTCGTGCAGTCTCCTGAGATCCCCTGATAGTGCCTCCAGCGGATTCGACGGTAGTATCAGCTCGCCCGTGAGATGGAACATGGCCGCACCATTCACGGGTACACGCTCTTCAGAATCCATCATCTGGCTGCTATGTGCTCTGGCTTGTTTGGAGGTAGCTATCTTCCCCGATCTCTTCCTCTCCTTTTTCTTGGGCACACCTTCCAGACCCTTCCTTAACCCCTGCCCCAATGTTCCCGGGCTAAGCACTGTACGACCCTCGGCTAGTTGAGCCTGTGTTGAGGCGGCATTTTCAGGCGTGTCCTGTGAGGATTTCATGGAGACTTTTTGCAATCCCTGCTACGACCTTCCTGCCCGGGCAGATCATCCATATCCTCATTAGCATGCTGATAGCACGATTCGTCATATGGTGGACTCATCATATCTATGTCACAGACATACGCGTTTGTATTGAGGAAACCCATTGGGTCGACCTCCGTCTCATCATCCATTATATGTTCTACAGGACCGATTACATCAGCCAGTACTATTGCACCCCCTTCATCACGTCGTCCGCCGCTCTCACCCGACACTACAGGAGTTGGTAATTGCGTAGGCGGGGTGGTGGTGTCCGCACATGGTTGTTGATGTGTGGTTATTGGTGTGCTCTCGGCCGGCTCTAAATGAATAAGATTCTTCGGCCATAGCAGCACCCAACCCTTGCAGTTTCCAATCCGTGGTGGGGTCTCGTCGTCCTCTCCCACAGGAACATTGACTGCTTGCAGTAGCAACTCATTTTTCTCCTTGGTTGCTTTTTTCGCGTCCTCAGCTGCTTTTTGCTCGACCGCGAGCTTCACCTTCGCGTTGATGTCCGCCTGACTAAACTTCTTTTTCTGCTTCTTGGCCTCCGGGCCCTCGTTGTAAAACACCTTCCACATGGCGCCGTCTCCAGCGCCGTGCACAAGACCATATTGCGGCCGCTGGCCCAAAGGGAGTCCCTTAAGTTCGTTCAAGGCCCGGTTGAGAGGGGTGTCCCACTTGGGCCTCATTGGAGAAGTAGGGCTTTCGGCTGCAAGCTGGTGTTGCTTCTCCTGCAGAAGGAGCGTGAACCGTTTAGGAATGTGTAGTCGACTTGATATGGAGCTAAATGTAAGGTGGTAAAAGAATAATTACCAGTAGTCTAATCAATTTCCTCGTGATCTTGTCCGTGTAAAAAACCTTCTTTTCCTTGTCCCACTTATAGCGGGCCCTTATGAAGTCACGCTCCAAGGGGTTGGTGAACTTCGCGAAGGGGTCTGGGAGACCCGCAGCTTCACGTTCCGCGTCCTCCTTATCCCATATGGGCCTTTTACGGAGGTAGCCACGGCTTCCGAGGCGATGCTTCCCCATGTTCCTTTGCTGAAGGCTCTTGAATTTCGCAGCCATAGCCTTGGCTGCCTCGGTAGCGCAAGTGTCCTTGAACTTTTCGAACTCCTCTACCGTAAGTGTCGAATTTTCCTCCAGAATCTTGGACAGGGGTTCCTCAGCCTCAATAGCTCGTTTCACCCTCCCTTTCCAGGAGGCCAAATCATTGCTGAACATGCCCATGACATGATTGTTAATCTTTTTCATCTTCGGATCATCCCACGGTTCTTCTATGTTATCATCCCGGTCGGGGAACTTGAATCTCTTGTGCAACTTCGTCAGGAGCAACTGCGTCAAATGTTCTTTACTCCTTAAGTCATCGTCGTTGATGCTCGCGCATTCCCGTAGGATGCATCCTACTTGGTTCCCATAGCACTTGCGAGGTTCTTCCGGCTCTAATGACTCAAACTTGCCAGGTGCCATCTTTGTGATCACTAGTCGTCCAATCCCTAGTTTGTTAGGTCTTCGTATCCTTTGCTTCTTCTGCTTCTTCTTTTCGGTAGCGGCATCAGCGCCGGTACCATCCCCGCCGGTATCTTCCCCGCCGGTACCTTCCCCGCCGGTCTCGGCGCCGCCATCGGTGCCGGCGCCGTCGGTGTCAATGTCGGCGTCAGTACCATCATCGAGGCCGACCTGCAAACCTTGCTTAGCAGTCAAATAGTCGAGGTACTCTTGTTCACCCTCATAATCCATCTCGTCTGCATCTTGGTCAGAAGGCCCAATTTCTTCATTGTTCGACATGTTTCCTATGATTAAGTCTCCTTGTTTAATTCTAAAAGTATGAAAAAATGAGAAATGACATAAAAAAGAAATCTATGTTTGCCTACTATCTAGCACAAATCATGCCAAAATTCACGAAAAATTTCGGCATGACATTTGCTAAAAGATGGACATATCGAGCGCCCGAAATTCACCGGAACGGAAATGAATCAACATTCCGGCGTAACATAGGCCACTCGGATCATTTACCTTGCACATAATCATCATTTTCCAAATATGACATGTCCAAAACATCACATGTCCAAATGACATGTCCAAATTCCAAACATGACATGTCCAAAACATCACATGTCCACATATCACATGTCCAGTTCAAATTTGCATATAAATTCAGCCTACCTAAATTTGTCCTATTTTAAAACGAACAGTTCATAAAAAATTAGCTAAATTCATATCTAAATAGATAACCTAATTAACCTACTGTCGTAACTAAAACCTAAGTAAATTAACCGAAGAACCCTAGCTAGCAGAGAGAGGAGGAGCGCTGGGGGGGTTTACAGAGGGTGCAGGGGCGAGGAGGCAGGCCCGACGACGGCCGAGGTTGGGAGGGGAGGAAGCAAAGGAGGGAGGCGTGGCACATCGGGTTCGGGGGAGAGCACCGGGGACGGGGGCGAGTGCCGGGGTCGGAGCCGAGGCCGGGATCGGGGCCGGGGTCGGGGTCGGGGGCGAGCGCAGGGGCGCGGCGAGGGCGGGGGCGAGAGCAGGGGCACGGCGAGGGCAGGGCCCCGGGCGGATTTGGGGGGAAAAGAGGTGGGATGAAGTAGAGAGGGTGAGGATTTTGGGTTAGTTGGACGTAGCAGTAGCGCGTTTAGAGAAAAAGCGCTACTACTATTACAGGTAGCTATAGCGGTTTTGTTCAGAAAGCGCTACTACTAACTTGACTAGCTGTAGCTCTTTTTCAGTAAAGTGCTACTGCTATAACCAACAGTTTTCCTTTTTCTTTTCCTTTATTTTCTTTCACTTTTCTTTTCTTTTTTTCCGAGAGCAGTGAACGAAGGGAAGGGGATATATATTGCATCATTTGACGGTTAATATATGTATACAAAATAGGAACATATATATTACATCATTGGACCCATGCATAATAATGGCTAAGTGTGTATACAAAATAGGAACATATATATATATATATATATATATATATATATATATATATATTACATCATTTGACCGATAACATACGGTTCCTCAGCGTTGACGTTTTCGTTTTTGAGTCAGCTTCTTTCCCTTGTTGTTCGTTGAAGAATAATTGAGCCCTTCATTGTGACTTTGCCTTTTCCATGGAGTACGATTTTTCTTAGGTAATGTAGTATTGATTCTTCTTTTGACGTATACTTCATCATCATCGTCATCTTCCCTCATTGGGTTGCCGTACTGATCGTAGTCTTCCTCGTTGGCGACTCCGTCCATTCCAATGATGTTCCTTTTGCCTCTCCGCATGACAACACGGCTGGGATTGCGCGGGTCGGTTATGAAGAAGCATTGTGTCACGTGCTTAGCGTGTACCCATGGCTCATTTTTTGCGATAGCGTTCACGGTAGCGCTCTTGGCGTCGGGTACAGTCATGGTAGTGAAATGCCGGTTTTCTCTTTCGACATTCTTAGCCCATTTGGCACGGAACATCGTCGTGTTGTGCAGTCCAGAGTAATCAAGCTCCCAGATCTCCTCGACCCTTCCGTAAAATCTTTCAGTTGCACCGTTGTCGCTGCCGGTCATGCATTCCATCGTCACCCCTGAGTTCTGATCATCACTTTCCATATCTTTGGCCTCCGTGTAGAACGTGTATCCGTTGATATCGTATGCCTGATAGGTTAGGAGGTTGGGCGAGGGGCCACGTGCTAAGGCGTATATGAGCAATCCGTCCTTAGAGCCCTCCTCCGGGGGATTAGCAATAATATGCTCTTTGAACCAATGCAGGAAAGTGGAGTTGTGCTCTCTAGTAACTTCGGCGTCCGTCCTGCATACCCCCCGGTCAAGATACTTCTTTGCGATAATTTCTTTGTGCAGTGCCACGAAAGGATGTACCTCGTCTAGGTGTTGTAGCACTACCAAGTATGCTATGTCAAAGTCGCTGCGTCGATCTGAGTATGCCACGTGAGTTCCCTGCGGCCGTTGGAGTGACCTTCTCCTTCGAGCCTCCCATCGTGCTTGTTAACGGGCAAACCAACGCTAACATCAGGTGGCTGGTCTGCGCCATATAGAAAATTCTCGCAGAAAGAGATGCACTCTTGTGTCAGATAGCCCTGGACGATGCTTCCATCCGGACCAGACATGTTACGAACGAATCCTTTGATGATCCCATTCATCCTCTCAAACGACATCATGTTGTGCAGAAATGACAGCCCCAAGTCTATTATGTCGTCCACAATATGGACACACAGATGCACCATCACGTCAAAGAACGCGGGCGGGAAGTACATCTCAAGCTCATTCAGTATCACAACGATCTCTTCCTGTAGCCTTTGGAGCTGCTTCAGACTGATCGACTTCCAAGAGATGATGTCGAAAAAGTTGCAGAGACCAATAAGCGTGTCACGGACGTGCTTGTCCATTATCCCTCTAAGGGCAACAGGTAGTATCTGCGTCATTATCACATGGCAGTCATGGGACTTCATCCCGCTGAACCTTTTCTTGTCTGTGTCTAGATATCTGCTTATCTTGCCATAGTAACCGGAACTAACTTTGACTCCGGTAAGGCAATTAAAGAATTGATCGATCTCAGGCTGACTTAAGGTGAAGCAAGAAGGGGGGCAATGATCCTCTTTCTTTATTTTCTTGCCCTTCTTCTCCCGCGCCTCTGTCTCCGTCTCTGCCTCATCTAATTGTTTACGGGGCGGCATGTGTAGATCTTCCCTGATTTTCAAATCATGCAAGTCTTTTCTTGCCTTCGGCCCATCCTTGGTCTTATCCGGCATGTTCATCAGTGTCGCGAGCAAGCTCTCAAGGACATTCTTACAGATGTGCATTTGATCAAGGCAATGAGGTGTATCGAGTTTGTGCCAGTACTCCAAATCCCAGAACACAGACCTCGTCTTCCATACCTTCAGCAGCGGCTCCGGCGCCTTTTTCATCGTGTTTCCCGGTGCGGGGCACTCCTTCCAGTTTTTCAACATCTCATCGATTTTGGCACCGCTCCGCTTACGTGGAGGTCTTCGAAGCTCAACGTGACCATTGAATAGATCTCCATGGTTTCTCCACGGGTCGTCCTGTTCGAGCCATCTTCGATGCCCCATGTACACGATTTTCCCACACCCGCCATCTTTCCTTGACGTTAGCTGCTGAGACGTCGTATCATCCATGCACCGCGTGCATCGGCAATATCCATGGCACACCTGGCCTGCGACATACCCGTAACCGAGATAGTCGTGCACCATCGTGATCAGCGCAGCTCTCATGTAGAAATAGTCGCCTTTGCTGGCATCCCATGTCTTGGCCGGTGTTTTCCATAAAGTGTCTAACTCCTCTTGAAGTAGCCCCAGATACAAATTAATATTATTTCCTGGTTGTTTTAGCCCTTGAATAAGCATGCTCATGTGAATGTACTTCGACTTCATGCACAACCAGGGGGGAGGTTGTACATCCATACAAACACGGGCCATGTGCTATGGTTGGTGTTCTGGTTGCCAAACGGATTCATGCCATCGGTACACGCGCTGAGCACGATGTTCCTTGCATCACATTCGAAATACCGATAGAAGCTGTTCAACACTCTCCACCGGCTTCCATCCTTGACGTGTCTCAGCTTCGGATCACTCCATTGTCGGGCTTCTTGCTCTCCACGTGCCAGCGCATTAGCTTTGCTTCCTTGGGATCTACGAAATACCGCTGGAGACGGGGAGTGATCGGTAAGTACCATACAACTTTCTGGGGACATTTCTTCCCGGCCTTCTTGTATCGAGAAGCATTGCACACCGGACAGCTTGTTTTTTCTGCGTGCTCCTTCCGATAAATTATGCAATCGTTGATGCATGCATGGTATCTAACATGCGGCAGATCAAGAGGGCACACAATCTCTTGGCCTCATCAACACTAGTAGGACATAGATTCCCCGCGGGAAGAACATCCTTTAGGTACTTGAGATGCTCATCGAGGCTAGTGTCGGTCCATTTGTTTTGAGCCTTCGTCTTCAAGAGTTGGAGCGTGAAACTCAAGCGGGTCACCTCAGGATTGCAACCATCATACAATGGAGTGTTTGAGTCTACCACCAGTTGCTCCAGCTTAGCCTCCTCTCTAGAAGCAGCTCTCTCAGTATTCGTCTCCTTGCGAAGCTGTGCTTGAACATGAGGGTCCCGCACGATTGAACTTAGTACCGATGAACTCTGCTGCGTGGAGTCCACGTTCTCTCCGCCGACATGTCCAGCCCCTTCTCCTCCGCCATGTCCGGCCCCTTCTCTGCCGCCATGTCCGGCCTCTTCCCCGCCGCCATTATCGATCATCTCTTCGTCTTGCCAAGTGTCATCATTGGCTGCCCCGTCGGCGTCCTCAACATCATCATCTTCATCTTCAATTATCCACCGAGTATAGCCATCTATGAAACCAGTCATGAGCAGGTGCGCTTCGACACCACCTTCGTCATAGGGGTTGAGCCAAACTATTCCTTTGCATCTTCGACACGGACATAAAACCTCTGTCAGGTTATTTTCTTTCATGTCCTGCACCGCCGACCGCAACCACCTGTCCACCATCGTTCCACTGACCATCATGAACACCTGCACGGTAGTAATAAACAAATTGATTATAAAAATGCATGCATGCATCAAAGTCATACAAAAATTCGGCATGACCTTCCCTAAAAATAGGACATATATAGATCTAGAGTTTGCCCGGAATTCGCCGAAACAGAAATAAATCGACATTTCGGCAAAACATGGGCAACTCAAAAGCACATTTTGGCGTCAACTCATCCCACACACACAATTTCCATCATATTTCCCAATTATCATATCACACACACACATACACATATTTCCATTTTGCAAAAGCATGAAATTTTAATCACCTCTATCTCGAGATCGAGCACACGGTGTGGGATGATGATGTAGGGAGATCAAAAGTGCACAAAGCTCTTCTTGACAAAGAAAGATCTAGTTAGGGGGCAAATAGGTCACTTAACTAAATGCTACATCTACCTAGCTAGCTAATTTGGGAGGAGACAACTTCAACTAGTGGAGGGGGAAGGAAAAAAAGAAAGGAGATGCATTAATGGAGGTGGTGTAGTTAGCTAGGAGTAATGAAGAGAGAGAAAGGTAGGTAGCAGAGGGAGAGTAATGGGGGGAGAAGTATTGAGGAAGAAGAAGAGTGGGAGAGGGAGGATGTGGGAGGTAGGGGAAAGGGAGGAGAGGAGATGGGGAGGGGGAGGTGGAAAAAGGTGGTGGGGGCTGCGTCTTAGCAGTAGCGCGAGAGCAAAAGCGCGCTACTGATGTAAATTTAGCAGCAGCGCGCTTTCCTATCACGCGCTACTGCTAAACGGGCCAACCGTGCGGACAATTTCAAAATTAGCAGCAGCGACGTGACTAAAAAGCGTGCTACTATTATGCCATTAGCAGTAGCGCGCTTCTTGACGCCGCGCTCCTGGTAAACTTAGGTCATTGTGTACTATCGGTGGATTTTTGTAGCAGCGCGGTTTAAACATCACGCGCTACTGCTAAATTTACGTCAGTAGCGCGCTTTCCCTAACCGCGTTGCTACTAATTAGCAGCAGCGCCTCTTTTTGTGCCGCGCTGCTCCTAAGATTCTGTGTATAAGGTTTTCCCTTGTAGTGCATGCATCCCTATGAGTAGTTGCTATCAATTTTATAAAGTTTTGTTGACAAATTTTTGTCACCCCAAAATTTTTATTTTCAGAAAATTGTACGTGGACATGAATATCTTTAGGAAGTTTGGCTCCAAGAAGAACTCCAAGGGTGTTATTGGGGAGTCTTCTGACAGTGGTCTCCACCCTCGGAGGTTGGCGGAAGTATGGCCGTGCGAATGGCCGCACACCCCGTTCCTGGAAGAGGCTAGAATTCTTCAGGAGTTCATCCAGTATGTTGCAAATGCCGACCTCACCGACTTCATCGCAAATGAGTGTGACCAGCACCAAATCCTCACAAACATCTTTGTTCAGAGTTTTACTTTTCTGCCTAGAAATAATCCTCCTGAAGTGAGCTTCGATTTATATGCTGAAAACCATCAGATACCACTTACTCAATTTTGTGATATATGCTTGATCCCTTCTGATGGGAGCTTAGCCGAGCCTAGGCCAGCTGGGTTTGAGGACTTTTATCGCACTTTGACAGTGGGAGATGAGAGAGGGGTGTCAGCCACCACGGCTGCTAGCATACACTTTCCTGCTGTACATTATTTTGCTTTATTTGTTGCTAAGTGGTTGCTTGCTAGAAAGAAAGTAGGTGTGCTCAGTGCACCAGACTTTGTTGTTTTACGCCGAGCATTAGAGGGCGACAACACCCATAGCTTGGGAGCTATTGTGGTTCGTCGCCCCCATCTTAATAAATCCCAGGGTGAAATACATGGTGGGATTTTTTCTACTCGTTTGGTGGCTCACTTCGAGGTCGAGATACGCCCTCATGATTACTATTTGACAAAGGTCTACCTAGACAGGGCAGCCATGGAACACCATCATTTTCTTGCACGAGATTATCCTGACATTCCCATTCCTTATAACCTGGTTTTTAGCGTTAAAACTCGTGATATTATTCCACTGCCTGAACCCGCTATGTTTGATTCTGCTGCCAGGGGCGGATATAGGATTATGCCTGCAGACATCATCGCCTACCTGAACGCTCGGGCTGCTTCGTCGGCAGCACAGGAGGAGCCTCAGCAGTGGGACGAGTGGATGCCCGCTCCTCAGCACCCCTACTACCCTCCAGGCTACTAATCGACTACCAAGTTAGGCCAAAATCCTAAGCTTGGGGGAGTACGTGTTTCCACCGACTTTACATTCATGTCCACTTATTCCATTTTTCGGTGTCCACACTTTTTCACTGTATCATCCATGCTTAGATGTTTTTTCTTCTTGCTTTCTTCTTGCGTGTTTGAAAAACTTTAGAAAAAAAAGAAAAAAATAGCTGTAGTTAATTTACTTTCTATGCATGCTTAGTAGTAATATTAAAAATATAACCCAAAAGGTTTCATTGCTCTTCTTTTGCGTGTTGGGAGCTTTCCCGTGTAAATAGTTTTTCTCGTTTTAGCTTTCCTCTTTTGTTTGCTTGTTCAAGAAAACCAAAAACTCCAAAAATATTTCAGTGTGTTTCTCTGAATTTCTTTTTATTAGAGTTGTACCGAGGAGAGGACCACGATGAAAATGTTGAGTGGCTCTCATTCAAATAATTGTTGAACTAATAAAGAGCACATTTTACCTTGTCTTCTCCTGTTGAATAAAATGTCTTGCAGATTCCATCTTAGTCCACGACACTCTCGCACTATTATTATTATTATTATTATTATTATTATTATTATTATTATTATTATTATTATTATTATTATTATTATTATTTTCATATCGTTTGGTCGTGCAAGTGAAAGGCAATAATGACGACATTCGATGAACTGGCCGTGGCAGAGAGAAACTTGTATGAACTCGACTTGTTCTGTCTGTGTAAATATGTTTAACCTAGTATCCATGATTCAGCCCATTATGATTAAACATGTTTGCAATGACAATTAGAGATTATAGTTTCGCATGCCACGCATAATTAGCTGGGGGTTGATAATGATTTATCTTGGATATCAACATTGCGTTAAAATGGTTGTGATGTAGTATGATGATATGGTATCCTCCTCTGAACGTTCGAGTGGCTTGACTTGGCACATGTTCATGCATGTAGTTGAATCAAAACCAACATAGCCTCTATGATATTTATGTTCATCGTGTTCATATCTTACTCATGCTAGTGTCCAATGTTACTTATGCATAATGCATGGTTATGATCGTTGTTGCTCTCTAGCTGGCCGCTTCTCAATCTAATTGCTAGCCTTTGCCTGTACTAAGTGGGAATTCTGCTTGTACATCAAAAACCTTGAACCCATAGTTATTCCAGATGAGTCCACCATACCAACCTATATGCGGTATTACCCTGCCGTCCAAAGTAAATTTGCATGTGCCACCTCTAAAAAAACTTCTAAAAATATCCGTTTTGTGTGCCTGGATCGTTCATGGAACGACGGGAGGTAGTCGGTATCTTCCATGCTAAGCGGGTTATTCTCAGGTCGAGTGTTTATTCACTCGCCGTCGCACGAGAAAAGGGCGGTAATAGGGATGCCCAGTCCCAAACTGCAAAATACAAAAAGAGTTAATCGCTTGAATAATCAAACAAAAACTCCTAATGGAGTCAAAACCTTTACTTTTTATCGCTTGGGAACTGCCACTAGCTTGTTTAGCATGGGAGATATTGATAATTGATAGTCGTGAAGTAAATGAGGATGGTGCATGTCCCAAAATAATCATTTACCTCTGTTTTAAAAATTGAGCTCTGGCACCTCTGCAAATCACTGCTTCCCTCTACAAAGGGACTATCTATTTACTTTTCTGTTGTGTCACCACCTTCTAAAACAAGCGCCAGAAACTAAGGGAGCACAACTGTCATGATTTATGCATTGTGTGTAGCTAATGTTGGGTGCATCATGACTGGATTTTTCTACAATGAATTACAATGTTTAGTCGCTGCTTGAACTTTAGAGCCGCTCTGCATTTATGTTTTGCGGTCTCAGAAAGGGCTAGCGAGATTTGTCATATTATATCATGGTTGTTTTGAAAACATGTTGCCGTTTGAGATATCTTATTATTGCTCGCTAGCTGATTATGTCATTGATATGAATCATTATAATCTTTAAGAGTTATTGTCGACATGGTTAATTAGTTATAATGTTGGCTGAAAACCTGGGTGCTGTTTAAGCTTATTTGCTGTTGAGGACAAGCAAAGATTTAAGCTTGGGGGAGTTGATACGTCTCCAACGTATCTACTTTTCCTAATGCTTTTCCTCTTGTTTTGGACTCTAATTTGCATGATTTGAATGACACTAACCCCGGACTGATGCTGTTTTCAGCAGAACTACCATGATGTTGTTTTTGTGAGGAAATAAAATTTCTCAGAATGGAACGAAACTTTGCGAGGAATTTTTATACAATAAAAGAGAATTTATGGAGCCAAGACCTGCCAGAGAGGGGCACCTGGGTGGGCACAACCCACCAGGGCGCGCCCCCCTCTCCTAGCGTACCCAGGTGGGTGCTGCCTCTTGAGCACTGCGTTGGTTTTCCCTTGAAGAGGAAAGGGTGATGCAGTAAAGCAGCGTAAGTATTTCCCTTAGTTTTTGAGAACCAAGGTATCAATCTAGTAGGAGGCCACGCATGAGTCCCTCGCACCTACACAAAGAAATAAATCCTCGTAACCAACGCGATAAGGGGTTGTCAATCCCTACACGGTCACTTATGAGAGTGAGATCTGATAGATATGATAAGATAATATTTTTGGTATTTTTATGATAAAGATGCAAAGTAAAATAGAAAGTAATAAAAATAACTAAGTGTTGGAAGATTAATATGATGTAAAATAGACCCTGGGGCCATAGGTTTCACTAGTGGCTTCTCTCAAGAGCATAACTATTACAGTGGGTGAACAAATTACTGTTGAGCAATTGACAGAATTGAGCATAGTTATGAGAATATCTAGGTATGATCATGTATATAGGCATCACGTCCGAGACAAGTAGACCGACTCCTGCCTGCATCTACTACTATTACTCCACACATCGACCGCTATCCAGCATGCATCTAGAGTATTAAGTTCAAAAGAACAGAGTAACGCTTTAAGCAAGATGACATGATGTAGTGGGATAAACTCATGCAATATGATATAAACCCCATCTTGTTATCCTCGATGGCAACAATACAATACGTGCCTTGCTGCCCCTGCTGTCACTGGCAAAGGACACCGCAAGATTGAACTCAAAGCTAAGCACTTCTCCCATTGCAAGAAAGATCAATCTAGTAGGCCAAACCAAGCTGATAATTCGAAGAGACTTGCAAAGATAACCAATCATACATAAAAGAATTCAAAGAAGATTCAAATATTGTTCATAGATAAACTTGATCATAAAGCCACAATTCATCGGTCTCAACTAACACACCGCAAAAGAAGATTACATCAAATAGATCTCGACGAGAGAGGGCGAGAACATTGTATTGAGATGCAAAAAGAGAGAAGAAGCCATCTAGCTAATAACTATGGACCCAAAGGTCTGAGGTAAACTACTCACACATCATCGGAGAGCCTATGGTGTTGATGTAGAAGCCCTCCATGATCGATGCCCCCTCCGGCGGAGCTCCGGAACAGGCCCCAAGATGGGATCTCACGGGTACAGAAGGTTGCGGCCGTGGAATTAGGTTTTTGGCTCCGTATCTGATAGTTTGGGGGTACGTAGGTATATATAGGAGGAACGAGGACGTCGGTGGAGCAAAAGGGGGCCCACGAGGGTGGAGGGCGCGCCCCCTACCTCGTGCCCTCCTGGTTGATGTCTTGACGTAGGGTCCAAGTCCTCTGGATCACGTTCGTTTCGAAAATCACGTTCCCGAAGGTTTCATTCCGTTTGGACTCCGTTTGATATTCTTTTTCTGTGAAACTCTGAAATAGGCAAAAAAAACAGCAATTCTGGGCTGGGCCTCCGGTTAATAGGTTAGTCCCAAAAATAATATAAAAGTGTATAATAAAGTCCATTAATCTCCAAAACAGAATATAATATAGCATGGAGCAATCAAAAATTATAGATACGTTGGAGACGTATCAAGCATCCCCAAGATTAATTCCTGCTCGTCCTCGAGTAGGTAAATGATAAAAACAGAATTTTTGATGTGTAATGCTACTTGGCATAATTTCAATGTAATTCTTCTTAATTGTGGTATGAATATTCAAATCCGAAAGATTCAAGACAAAATTTTAATATTGACATAAAAATAATAATACTTCAAGCATACTAACTAAGCAATTATGTCTTCTCAAAATAACATGGCCAAAGAAAGTTATCCCTACAAAATCATATAGTCTGGCTATGCTCTGCTCTATCTTCACCACACAAAATATTTAAATCATGCACAACCCCGATGACAAGCCAAGCAATTGTTTCATACTTTTAGTGTTCTCAAACCTTTTCAATCTTCACGCAATACATGAGCGTGAGCCATGGACATAGCACTATATGTGGAATAGAATGGTGGTTGTGGAAAAGACAAAAAGGAGAAGATAGTCTCACATAACCTAGGCGTATCAACGGGCTATGGAGATGCCCATTAATAGATATCAATGTGAGTGAGTAGGGATTTCCATGGAACAGATGCACTAGAGCTATAAGTATATGAAAGCTCAACAAAAGAAACTAAGTGGGTATGCACCCAACTCGCTTGTTACGAAGACCTAGGGCATTTTGAGGAAGCCCATCATTGGAATGTACAAGCCAAGTTCTATACTGAAAAATTCCCACTAGTGTATGAAAGTGATATCATAGGAGACTCTCTATCATGAAGATCATGATGCTACTTTGAAGCACAAGTGTGGTAAAAGGATAGTAACATTGTCCCTTCTCTCTTATCATTTTTTTATTTGGGCCTTTTTTATGGCCTCTTTTTTTTTCCTTTTTTTTATTTCGTCCGGAGTCTCATCCCGACTTGTGGGGGAATCATAGTCTCCATCATCCTTTCCTCACTTGGGACAATGCTCTAAAAATGATGATCATCACACTTTTGTTTACTTACAACCCAACAATTACAACTCAATACTTAGAACAAAATATCACTCTATATGAATGCCTCCGGCGGTGTGCCGGGATATGCAATGAATCAAGAGTGACATGTATGAAATAATTATGAACGGTGGCCTTGCCACAAATACAATGTCAACTACATGATCATGCGAAGCAATATGACAATGATGGAGCATGTCATAGTAAACGAAACGATCGTAAGTTGCATGGCAATATATCTCGGAATGGCTATGGAAATGCCATGATAGGTAGGTATGGTGGCTGTTTTGAGGAAGGTATATGGTGGGTGTATGATACCGGCGAAAAGTGTGCGGTATTAGAGAGGCTAGCAATGGTGGAAGGAGGAAAAGTGTGTATAATCCATGGACTCAACATTAGTCATAAAGAACTCATATACTTATTGCAAAAATCTACAAGTTATCAAAGCAAAGTATTACGCGCATGCTCCTAGGGGGATAGATTGGTAGGAAAAGACCATCGCTCGTCCCCGACCGCCACTCATAAGGAAGACAATCAATAAATAAATCATGCTCTGACTTCATCACATAACGGTTCACCATACGTGCATGCTACGGGAATCACAAACTTTAACACAAGTATTTCTCAAATTCACAACTACCCAACTAGCATGACTCTAATATTACTACCTCCATATGTCAAAACAATCATCAAGCATCAAACTTCTCTTAGTATTCAACACACTTATAAGAAAGTTTTTACTATTCTTGAATACCTAGCATATTAGGATTATTTAAGAAAATTACCATGATGTTTAAGACTCTCAAAATAATCTAAGTGAAGCATGAGAGAATAATAGTTTCTATAAAACAAAACCACCACCGTGCTCTAAAAGATATAAGTGAAGTACTAGAGCAAAAAACTACATAACTCAAAAGATATAAGTGAAGCACATAGAGTATTCTAATAAATTCCGAATCATGTGTGTCTCTCTCAAAAGGTGTGTACAGCAAAGATGATTGTGGTAAGCTAACAAATAAAGACTCAAATAATACAAGACGCTTCAAGCAAAACACATATCATGTGGTGAATAAAAATATAGCTCCAAGTAAAGTTACCGATGGAAGTAGACGAAAGAGGGGATGCCTTCCGGGGCATCCCCAAGCTTTGGCTTTTTGGTGTCCTTAGATTATCTTGGGGGTGCCATGGGAATCCCCAAGCTTAGGCTCTTGCCACTCCTTGTTCCATAATCCATCAAATCATTCACCCAAAACTTGAAAACTTCACAACACAAAACTTAACAGAAAATCTCGTGAGCTCCGTTAGCGAAACAAAACAAAATACCACTTCAAAGTACTGTAATGAACTCATTATTTATTTATATTGGTGTTAAAGCTACTGTATTCCAACTTGTCTATGGTTTATAAACTATTTTACTAGCCATAGATTCATCAAAATAAGCAAACAACACACGAAAAACAGAATCTGTCAAAAACAGAACAGTCTTTAGTAATCTGTAAATAACGCAAACTTCTGGAACTCCAAAAATTCAGCCAAAATAGGACGACCTAGAAAATTTGTTTATTCATCATCAGCAATTCGAATCAATATTTTATCACGTTCTGATAATTTTTAACAATTGTTTTCGTGAACAGAAAGTTTCTGGAATTTACAGCAAGATCAAATAACTATCATCCAAGAAGATCCTATAGGTTTCACTTGGCACAAACACTAATTAAAACATAAAAAATAAGTCTAACCTGAGGATAGATCAAATATTTATTCCTAAACAGAAGCAAAAAAGCAAAAAACTAAATATAAAATTGGGTTGCCTCCCAACAAGCGTTATCGTTTAACGCCCCTAGCTAGGCATAATAGCAAGGATAGATCTAGGTACTGCCATCTTTGGTAGGTAATTCTTGATTGAGGCATCTATCATCCTTAGGAGTTTCTTTATTTTTATTAATTATCAAACTTTTAGGCACAAGATCGAAAAATTCATTTGTAGCAAAGTGTTCCTTAATAATAGCAAAAAGATTGGGATGAATACTTATAGATTTGAGATCCGCGGTTTCCTTACTAGAGGATTCACCCTTATTTTTAGGAACATACATAAGCTTGGCAATTTTAGTTGGAGGGCTTGCAGTATTCTTTACGGAAGAAAAAGTGGTTCCCAAGTTGGTAATGATATTCTCAAGTTTATCGATTCTAGTGGAATCCTGATTTATTTTCTCATTAACTATCGGTTCTTTCTCCTTAATATTTTTCAAAGTGACTCCTACTTTAGATCCATATTGGGTAATTTGGTTGTGAATCTTTTTATCCAAATTTTAAATTAACTCTACAGTAGCAACTTTATTTTCAATAATTACAAGTCTTTGCATTACATGCTCCAAAGTTAACATAGTTCCATTAACCAAAAGAGGGGGTGAGCCAACCAAATCTATCATGGCATTATAAGAATCAAAAGTATGGCTACCCAACAAATTCCCTCCGGTAATGGTATCAAGGATATATCTGTACCAAGGAGTAACGCCTACATAAAAATTGCGGAGAAGAACGGAAGTGGATTGCTTCCTGGTAGATCTATTTTGAGCATTGCAAATTCTATACCAAGCGTCTTTTAGATTTTGTCCCTCCCTTTGCTTAAAATTAAGAACTTCATTCTCGGGAGACAACGGGGAAGAAAGAGGACTAGCCATAACGACCAAGCGAGCGGTAAAGAGGCAAACGGAAAAGAGAGGGTGAATAAAACGGCAAGGGTGAAGTGGGGGAGAGGAAAATGAGAGGCAAATGGCAAATAATGTAATGCGGGAGATAAGGGTTTGTGATGGGTACTTGGTATGTTGACTTCTACGTAGACTCCCTGGCAACGGCGCCAAAAATCCTTCTTGCTACCTCTTGAGCACTGCGTTGGTTTTCCCTTGATGAGGAAAGGGTGATGCAGTAAAGTAGCGTAAGTACTTCCCTCAGTTTTTGAGAACCAAGGTATCAATCCAGTAGGAGGCCACGCACGAGTCCCTCGCACCTACACAAACAAATAAATCCTCGCAACCGACGCGATAAGGGGTTGTCAATCCCTACACGGTCACTTACGAGAGTGAGATCTGATAGATATGATAAGATAATATTTTTGGTATTTTTATGATAAACATGCAAAGTAAAATAGAAAGCAATAAAAATAACTAAGTGTTGGAAGATTAATATAATGGAAAATAGACCCGGGGGCCATAGGTTTTACTAGTGGCTTCTCTCAAGAGCATAAGTATTACGGTGGGTGAACAAATTACTGTTGAGCAATTGACAGAATTGAGCATAGTTATGAGAATATCTAGGTATGATCATGTATATAGGCATCACGTCCGAGACAAGTAGACCGACTCCTGCCTGCATCTACTAATATTACTCCACACATCGACCGCTATCCAGCATGCATCTAGAGTATTAAGTTCAAAAGAACAGAGTAACGCTTTAAGCAAGATGACATGATGTAGAGGGAAAAACTCATGCAATATGATATAAACCCCATCTTGTTATCCTCGATGGCAACAATCAAATACGTGCCTTGCTGCCCCTGCTATCACTGGGAAAGGACACCGCAAGATTGAACCCAAAGCTAAGCACTTCTCCCATTGCAAGAAAGATCAATCTAGTAGGCCAAACCAAACTGATAATTCGAAAAGACTTGCAAAGATAACCAATCATACATAAATGAGTTCAAAGAAGATTCAAATATTGTTCATAGATAAACTTGATCATAAACCCACAATTCATCGGTCTCAACAAACACACTGCAAAAGAGATTACATCAAATAGATCACCACGAGAGAGGGGGAGAACATTGTATTGTGATCCAAAAAGAGAGAAGAATCCATCTAGCTAATAACTATTGACCCGATGGTCTGAGGTAAACTACTCACACATCATCGGAGATGGGATCTCACGGGTACAGAAGGTTGCGGCGGTGGAATTAGGTTTTTGGCTCTGTATCTGGTAGTTTGGGGGTACGTAGGTATATATAGGAGGAAGGAGTACGTCGGTGGAGCAACAGGGGGCCCACGAGGGTGGAGGGCGCGCCCAGGGGGTAGGCGCGCCCCCCTACCTCGTGCCTCCTGGTTGATGTCTTGACGTAGGGTCCAATTCCTCTGGATCGCGTTTGTTTCGAAAATCACGTTCCCGAAGGTTTCATTCCGTTTGGACTCCGTTTGATATTCTTTTTCTGCGAAACTCTGAAATAGGCAAAAAACAGCAATTCTGGGCTAGGCCTCCGGTTAATAGGTTAGTCCCAAAAATAATATAGAAGTGTATAATAAAGCCCATTAATGTCCAAAACAGAATATAATATAGCATGGAGCAATAAAAAATTATAGATATGTTGGAGACGTATCAGTGGGTTTTCCCCACCTAGTGGCACCGTAGACCCTGATTCCAACTCCATAAATACCTATTTTTCCAGAAACAAATCAGGGAAAAAGAATTATCACGATCCACGAGACGGAGCCGCCGCCAAGCCCTGTTCTTCCTCGGGAGGGTAGATCTGGAGTCCGTTTGGGGCTCCGGAGAGGGGGATCTTCGTTCTTTGTCATCACCAACCCTTCTCCATCGCCAATTCCATGATGCTCCCCACCGGGAGTGAGTAATTCCTTCGTAGGATCGCTGGTCGGTGAGGAGTTGGATGAGATTCATCATGTAATCGAGTTAGTTTTGTTAGGGCTTGATCCCTAGTATCCACTATGTTCTTAGATTGATGTTGCTATGACTTTGCCATGCTTAATGCTTGTCACTTTGGGCCCAGGTGCCATGAACTCAGATCTGAACCGTTTATGTTATCATCATTATATTCATGTTCTAGATCCGATCTTGCAAGTTATAGTGACCTACTATGTGTTATGATCCGGTAACCCCGGAGTGACAATAACTGGGACTTCTTCCGGTGATTACCATAGTTTAAGGAGTTCATGTATTCACTATGTGTTAATGCTTTGTTCCGGTTCTCTACTAAAAGGAGGCCTTAATATCCCTTAGTTTCCAATATGGACCCCGCTTCCACGGGAGGGTAGGACAAAGGATGTCATGCAAGTTCTTTTAATAAAGCATGTATGACTACTTACGGAATACATGCCTACATTATATCGATGAACTGGAGCTAGTACCGAATCACCCTAGGTTATAACTGTCACATGATGAATATCATCCAACATGTCACCGATCCAATGCCTACGAACTTTTCCATATTGTTTCTGCTAAGTTACTACTGCTATCATCACTGTTACACTTGCTACAAAATTACTGCTATCATTGTTACTGTTACTATTGCTGATGTCACTACTATCAAAACTATCAAACTACTTTGCTACTGATCACTTTGCTGCAGATAATTAATCTCCAGGTGTGGTGGAATTGACAACTCAGCTTCTAATACCTTCAAATATTCTTTGGCTCCTCTTGTGTCGAATCTATAAATTTGGGTTGAATACTCTACCCTTGAAAACTGTTGCGATCCCCTATACTTGTGGGTTATCAGTGCATATATTGGGGACTTGCTTGTACCTCCTACTAGATTGATACCTTGGTTCTCTAACTGAGGGAAATACTTATCTCTACTTTGCTGCATCACCCTTTCCACTTCAAGGAAAAAACCAATGCAAGCTCAAGAAGTAGCAACCTACACAAACAATCAAACACTTGCACCCAACGCGATAAAGGGGTTGACGTCAATCCCTTCATGGTCAATTGCAATGGTGACATCTGATAGAGATGGATATAAAAGATTACTAAAACGTAAAATAAAATAAAAGTCAAATATGAAACCGCAAAAAATCCCCAACTCTCTCCGAGGGTCCTTGAGTTGCTTAGGATTTTCGAGGATTTTGCCAAAATGCAATAAAATATGCTATGCAATGATGATCTAATGTATAACATTCCAAATTGAAAATTTGGGATGTTACAAAACCCCGTCTTGTTATCCTCGATGGCAACAATGCAATACATGTCTCGTTACCCCTACTTTGTCACTCGGTGAAATCATGCAAGATTGAACCCAAAGCTAAGCACCTCTCTCATTGCAAGAAAAACCAACCTCGTTGGCCAAACCAAACCAATAATTCGAAGAGAAATACAAAGATATCAAATCATGCATATAAGAATTCAGAGAAGATTTAATAACCCACAAGTATAGGGGATCGCAACAGTTTTCGAGGGTAGAGTATTCGACCCAAATTTATTGATTCGACACAAGGGGAGCCAAAGAATATTCTCAAGTATTAGCAGTTGAGTTGTCAATTCAACCACACCTGGATAACTTAATATCTGCAGCAAAGTATTTAGTAGCAAAGTAGTATGGAAGTAACGATAATGGTGACAAAAGTAATAGTAGCAGTTTTGTAGTAATTGTAACAGTGGCAACGGTAAAGTAATTAAGCAAAGAGCAATATGTGGAAAGCTCGTAGGCATTGGATCTCTGATGGAGAATTATGTCGAATGCGATTCCTCATGCAATAGTTATAACATAGGGTGACATAGAACTAGCTCCAATTCATCAATGTAATGTAGGCATGTATTCCGAATATAGTCATACGTGCTTATGGAAAAGAACTTGCATGACATATTTTGTCCTACCCTCCCGTGGCAGCGGGGTCCTATTGGAAACTAAGGGATATTAAGGCCTCCTTTTAATAGAGTACCGGACCAAAGCATTAACACTTACTGAATACATGAACTCCTCAAACTACGGTCATCACCGGGAGTGGTCCCGATTATTGTCACTTTGGGGTTGCCGGATCATAACACATAGTAGGTGACTATTGACTTGCCAGATAGGATCAAGAACTCGCATATATTCATGAAAACATAATAGGTTCAGATATGAAATCATGGCACTCAGGCCCTAGTGACAAGCATTAAGCATAGCAAAGTCATAGCAACATCAATCTCAGAACATAATGGATACTAGGGATCAAACCCTAACAAAACTAACTCGATTACATGGTAAATCTCATCCAACCCATCACCGTCCAGCAAGCCTACGATGGAATTACTCACGCACGCTGGCGAGCATCATGAAATTGGTGATGGAGGAAGGTTGATGATGAATCCGAGGGAGATTAGGGCTTGGCGGCGGCTCCGTATCGTAAAACGCGATGAATCCTTCTCTCTGATTATTTTCTCCCTGCACGTGAATATATGGAGTTGGAGTTGAGGTCGGTGGAGCACCAGGGGGCCCATGAGGCAGGGGGCGCGCCCAGGGGGTAGGCGCGCTCCCCACCCTCGTGGACAGGGTGTGAGCCCCTAGCCTTCATTCTTTCGCCGGTATTTTTTATTAATTCCAAAAATATTCTCCGTGAACTTTCAGGTCATTCCGAGAACTTTTATTTCTGCACAAAAATAGCACCATGGTAATTCTGCTGAAAACAGCGTCAGTCCAGTTAGTTCCATTCAAATCATGCAAGTTAGAGTCCAAAACAAGGGCAAAAGTGTTTGCAAAAGTAGATACGATGGAGACGTATCAACTCCCCCAAGCTTAAACCTTTGCTTGTCCTCAAGCAATTCAGTTGACAAACTGAAAGTGATAAAGAAATACTTTTACAAACTCTGTTTGCTCTTGTTGTGGTAAATATGTAAAGCCAGCGTTCAAGTTTTCAACAAAGATTATGAACTAACCATATTCACAATAACATTTAGATCTCATGTTTACTCATATCAATGGCATAATCAACTAGCGAGCAATAATAATAAATCTCGGATGACAACACTTCCTCAAATCAATCATAATATGATATTACAAGATGGTATCTCCCTAGCCCTTTCTGAGACCGCAAAACATAAATGCAGAGCACCTCTGAAGATCAAGGACTGACTAAACATTGTAATTCATGGTAAAAGAGATCCAATCATAGTCATACTCTATATAAATTAATAGTAATCGATGCAAATGACAGCGGTGCTCTCCAACTGGTGCTTTGTAATAAGAGGATTATGACTCAACATAAAATAAATAGATAGGCCCTTCGCAGAGGCAAGCAGGGATTTGTAGAGGTGCCAGAGCTCGATTTTAAAGTAGAGATAAATAATATTTTGAGCGGCATACTTTCATTGTCAACATAACAACCGAGAGATCTCTATATCTTCCATGCTACAAAAATTATAGGCGGTTCCCAAGCAGAATGGTAAAGTTTATACTCCCCCACCACCAACAAGCATCAGTCCATGGCTGGCTCAAAACAATGAGTGCCTCCAACTAACAACAGCCCTGGGGGAGTTTTGTTTGCAATTATTTCGATTTCAGCATGGGACTGGGCATCCCGGTGACCAGCCATTTTCTTGTGAGTGAGGAGAGGAGTTCACTACTCTTGAGAATAACCCGCCTAGCATGGAAGATACAGACAGCCCTAGTTGATACATGAGCTGTTCGAACATACAAAACAGAATTTCATTTGAAGGTTAAGAGTTTGGCACATAAAAATTTACTTGGAACGGCAGGTAGATACCGCATATAGGAAGGTATGGTGGACTCATATGGAATAACTTTGGGGTTCATGGAAGTGGATGCACAAGCAGTACTCCCGCTTAGTACAAGTGAAGGCTAGAAAGAGACTAGGAAGCGACCAACTAGAGAGCGACAACAGTCATGAACATGCATTAAAATTAATGGACATCGAGTGCAAGCATGAGTAGGATATAATCCACCATGAACATAAATATCGTGGAGGCTATGTTGATTTTGTTTCAACTACATGCGTAAACATGTGCCAAGTCAAGTCACTCGAATCGTTCAAAGGAGGATACCACCCTATCATACCACATCACAACCATTTTAATAGCATGTTGGCATGCAAGGTAAACCATTATAAACTCCTAGCAAATTAAGCATGGCATGAGAAACTATAATCTCTAATTGTCATTGCAAACATGTTTCATTCATAATAGGCTGAATCAGGAACGATGAATTAATCATATTTACAAAAAACAAGAGAGGTCGAGTTCATACCAGCTTTTCTCATCTCAATCAGTCCATCATATATCGTCATTATTGCCTTTCACTTGCACGACCGAGCAATGTGAATAATAATAATAATAATAGTGCACGTGCATTGGAGTAAGCTGGAATCTGCAAGCATCTGATACAAAGGAGAAGACAAGGTAATATGCATGGGCTCTTTGTTAAATCAACAATAATGCATATAAGAGCCACTTCAACATTTTCATTATGGTCTTCTCCTCTCGACCCCCAAAACACAAGAAAATAAATAAAACTATTTACACGGGAAAGCTCCCAACAAGTAGAAGAAGAACAAGAAATCTTTTTGGGTTTTCTTTTAATTATCACTACTACAGGCATGGAAAGTAAACTAGCTAAAACTACAACTAATTTTTTTATATTTTTCTTAAGGTTTTTCAAACACACAAGAAGAAAGCGAGAAAAAGAAGATAAACTAGCATGGATAGTACAATGAAAAAGTATGAGCACCGACAACTAGCATGAGTGTGTGAACATGAATGTAATGTCGGTGAGAGATACGTACTCCCCCAAGCTTAGGCTTTTAGCCTAAGTTGGTCTATGCCCATGGATCAAAATTGTAGTTGGGGTCGTACTGAGAAGCAACAGCTATTGCCTCATGAGCTGCAGCTTGGAGGCGAGTTGCCTCCGCCCTCCTCTTATACTAATTCGCCTCCTCCCTGGTTATAGTATATCTCCTTTTTGCCTGAAAGTCAAAGAAAGTAGGAGCAGGGAAAGCAACATGAAAAGTGCGGCGCCTGTCAAACATTAGTCGGTACTGGAGAGGCTGTTCATTCCTCTCAATAAACTGATGGCGAACCATAGTATCATAATCTAGATAAGCGGGAGGCAATTCCATATCATTTTCATGTATGGGTATCTCAAGAAAATTAGCCACACGGGTTGCATAAATCCCACCAAACAAGTCTCCATTTAAACCATTATTATGCAATCCTCGTGCAACAATGGCCCCCAAGTTATATTGTTTATCTCCTAAAACAACACTCTTGAGAACACTAAGATCAGGAACACACATGTGACATGCCTCATTCTCACCATTTATGCATCTACCTATAAAGAGAGCAAAATAATGTATAGCAGGAAAATGAATGCTCCCTATGGTAGCTTGTGTTATTTCCCTAGATTCCCCCATAGTGATACTAGCAAGAAAATCCTTAAACTCATATTTGCGAGGTTCACTAGCACTACCCCACTGCGGAAGTTTACAAGCAGTATTAAAATCTTCTAAGTCCATAGTATAAGATTTACCATAGAGATAAAATAGGACAGTGTGAGAATTATGTGAAGATGAAAATTTGAACCTTCTCATGAAGGAATCAGTTAGGTGATAATACTGAGGGCACTTATCTAGCATGAAGCCCTCGAGTTCAGCATTGCGCACATATGCGTCAAATTCCTCCTTAATTCCTGCTCGAACCATGAAATCTTCTGACGGCCATTCACAAGGCCGCACTTGAGCTTCTCTTGGTGGTTCATGGTCCGACTCACGTATTGCGGGCATGGGTCCTTGCTTCCTTGAAGAACCACCTTGGTACATTTTCCTAAACATATTTCTTTGAAAAATTTCTGAAAATTTTAGTAACTCAAAATAAAAGTGAACCAATCTCAACAAAATTGATAGCAACTACTCCCACAAGTGCCTAGAGACTATATCATGCATTAGAACTACTTGGGACCATATAAATTTGACATGCAAGCTCAAGAACAGGGTCACCTAGGCAGCAAAAATTTGCAATGAATAAAGAACTAGAACAAAAAGATGAGCTAGAACTCGTGCTTGAGCTGGTTGGTCATTTTTTTGGGACCAAGAAGGAGTGTGTGGTGGCTAGAATAAGTGGAGGGGGGACACCAGGGGCCCATGAGGCAGGGGGGCGCGCCCTGGACCCTCGTGGCCAGGTGCTTGATCCCCCTGATGTGTTCTTAGTGCCAGATATTCTCAAATATTCTTGAAAAATCATATTTCATTTTCAGGGCATTTGGAGAACTTTTATTTTCGGGGTATTTTTTATTGCACGGATAATTCAGAAAACAGACAGAATATACTATTTTTGCTTTATTTAACTAAATAACATAAAGTAAAAGGAGGGTACAGAAGGTTGTGCTTTCTAACTACATCCATCTCATGCTCATCAAAGGGAATCCACTAACAATAACAGCCCCTGCGGTATTCAAAAAGGGTCTACCAAGGATAATCGGCATACTATCGTCCTCAGGAATATCAAGAATAACAAAGTCTGTTAAAATAGTAACATTTGCAACCACAACATGCACACCTCACAAATACCGACAAGTATAGCAGTTGATTTATCAGCCATTTGCAAAGATATTTCAGTAGGTGTCAACTTATTCAAATCAAGTCTGCGATATAAAGAGAGAGGCATAACACTAACACTGGCTCCAAGATCACATAAAGCAGTTTTAACATAGTTTCTTTTAATGGAGCAAGGTATAGTTGGTACTCCTGGATCTCCAAGTTTCTTTGGTATTCCACCCTTAAAAGTATAATTAGCAAGCATGGTGGAAATTAGAGCTTCAGGTATCTTTCTTTTATTTGTAACAATATCCTTCATATACTTAGCATAAGGATTCATTTTAAGCATATCAGTCAAACGCATACGCAAAAAGATAGGTCTAATCATTTCAGCAAAGCGCTCAAAATCCTCATCATCCTTTTTCTTGGATGGTTTGGGAGGAAAAGGCATGGGTTTCTGAACCCATGGTTCTCTTTCTTTACCGTGCTTCCTAGCAACGAAGTCTCTCTTATCATAACGTTGATTCTTTGATTGTGGGTTATCAAGATCAACAGCAGGTTCAATCTCTACATCATTGTCATTACTAGGCTGAGCATCAACATGAACATCATCATTAACATTATCACTAGGTTCATGTTCATCACCAGATTGTGTTTCAGCATCAGAGATAGAAATATCATTGGGATTCTGAGGTGTGTCAACAACAGGTTCACTAGAAGCATGCAAAGTCCTATCATTTTTCTTTTTCTTCTTTTTAGAAGGACTAGGTGCATCAACGTTAGTTCTCTGAGAATCTTGCTCAATTCTCTTAGGGTGGCCCTCAGGATACAAAGGTTCCTGAGTCATTTTACCCCCTCTAGTCATAACTCTAACAGCATTACCATTTTTATTATAATTTAATTCATTGATCAAATCATTTTGAGCTTTAAGCACTTGTTCTACTTGAGTGGTAACCATAGAAGCATGTTTACTAATGAGTTTAAGTTCACCTTTGATACGTGTCCAACATATCTATAATTTTTGATTGCTTCATGCTATATTATATTCTGTTTTGGATGATTAATGGGCTTTACTAAGCACTTTTATATGATTTCTGGGACTAACCTATTGACCTAGAGCCCAGTGCCAGTTCCAGTTTTTTCCCTTGTTTCAGTGTTTCGAAGAAAAGGAATATCAAACGGAGTCCAAACGGAATGAAACCTTCAGAAAAGTTATTTTTGGAAAGAAAGCAATACGGGAGACTTGGAGTGCACGTCAGGGGATCAACGAGGAGAGCACGAGGCAGGGGGGGCGCCCACCCCCTGGGCGCGCCCTCCACCCTCGTGGGCCCCTCGTAGCTCCCCTTACCGACTTCTTTCGCCTATATATCTCCATATACCCTAAAACCATCGGGGAACAGAATAGATCGGGAGTTCCGCCGCCGCAAGCCTCTGTAGCCACCAAAAACCAATCGGGACCCTGTTCCGGCACCCTGCTAGAGGGGGGATCCCTCACCGGTGGCCATCTTCATGATCCAGGCGCTCTCCATGACGAGGAGGGAGTAGTTCACCCTCGGGGCTGAGGGTATGTACCTGTAGCTATGTGTTTGATCTCTCTCTCTCTCGTGTTCTTGAGGTGATACGATTGTCGGGTGGTTGGTGCGACATATGCCAACGGGTGGCTTATCATTGTGGGTGCCAATAAGACGTCGCCGGTGCCTGGAAACGGGATGAGGCGAAGACATGCACGCCGGCGGATCTTACCCAGGTTCGGGGCTCTCCGAGGAGATAACACCCCTAGTCCTGCTCTGCGGGGTCTCCGCATGATCACTAGATCAGGAAAGGTAGCTACAATCGCTCCTAGAGCTGTTTTGGGGTTCGAGGGAGAAGAAGAACAAGGCTAGCTCTAACTTCTCTCTATCTATGGTATGTGTGGTATGCTGGGAAGCCAACCCTTTGCATGGGTGCTCCGGGGGGTTTATATAGGCCTACCCCCCGAGGGTACAATGGTAATCCGGCTGGGCACTGGTCCCAGCCGTCAGTGTCTACGCCCGCCGGCTTCTCCGCCGGCCGTTGGGTCCCGCCGACTGGTGGGTCCCGCCGGCTGCCGGCTTCTTGGTCGACAGGCCAGCCCCACCACCTAGGGTCTTGTCGGCGGCTGCTTACTGTAGCCTCGCCTCTGATGATGAGGGCTTCGTTGAGGTAAGCGTGGCTACAGTGGGCCGCCTCGGGGGTTCTCACTGTAGCCTTACCTCGTCTTGTCTCCTTAATGTGGCGCATACTTCGAGGAAGGGGGTAGCCGGCCTCTGGGGGCCGGCTACGCCCTTGGCCGACTGGGGGAGGCCGGGCCTCCTTCATGCCTCTCTCTGGCTGAAGGGGCCCGCCGCCCGTGGGCCGTACGGGAGTCGGTCGTGGATGACGTTGAGGCTAGCATGGCTACAGTGCCGAGCCGCATGGGAGACGGCCGTCCCGTACGGCCTCCTGTAGCCATGCCCGCCTCGGGCTTCGGGGGTAGTGGGCTGCACTGTGGCCACACCCCGTCTTGTCATCGTTATGAGGGTGTAGCTTTGGTGGTTGTGGTCTTCGGCCGGCTTCTTGGAGTCGGTGCTCTTCGAGGCCGGCTTCCTGGAGTCGGCCACCCCGCGGTTGTCTTGGGGAGGGAGGTTGCTTGAGGCTGGGCCGCCTCCCGTGAGTCGGCTTCGGGGGTAGCCAGCCAGGGGGGTGGTCCAATGCTTGGAGTGCTTGGAGGCCCAAAGGCCTGATAATTTTTCTGAAGAACCAGGGGTAGTAGGTTTGGCTACCCGTGGCCATTTACTCCGACAGTAGTCCCCGAAGCTGATTGGGCTTCGAGGTGGAGTAGGAGTTGAGAAGTTCGATCAGCTTCCTATCTTGACAAGTCTGCAGCTGGGAGCCGGCTTTGGTTAGGCGTGCCGCCTTGGTCGAAAGCTCTGGAGTCGGAGGGCGGGAGCTCGCCAGTGCGTGCTTCGGGCCGCGGGCCGGCCGCTGGCCGTCTGCGAACCACGTGGCCCCTCTCGGCCGGAAAGCCTGCCAGCCACTTGCGCGACGGGACGTCCCCGCAGGGCGGGGGCCCGCCACGTCCGCGCCCGGGCCCAGGCGCGGATTGTCTGCATCCCGAAACCGCCCGGACGTCTCACTGCGGCAGTTTCGGCTCGCCTTTATGCGCAATAATCGCGAGGCGTGGGGGGAGTGGGTGCAATTAATTCCATGTCTCCCCCACGTCCGGCCTTCCCGGCCTCACCTCGTGAGGCTATAAGTAGGGGGAGGTGGAGGGCGGCAGGCCCCCGCACGCTCCTCCTACTTTCACCATCTTTTTCGCTCGCCGTTTCTTGCAACAGCGCTTCGCCGCCGCGCTCTTCCACCACGTATTCCTCCGCCGTCGCGCTTGTTTCTGCCATGCCTCCCGCCACGGAGCAGTATGGCGGAGATTGGGACGGCTCCAACGTCCACGAGGACCACGTCGAGTTCCTCCGCAATACGCGGCGGCTGCCCAGCGCGGACAAGGTGGAGGTCCGTCTCGCGCCGGCGAAGGAGATTACGCCGGAGCCGCGGGAGGGCGAGCGGGTGGTCTTCCGCTCGCACTTCTTGCGCGGCTTCGGCCTGCCAGTGAGCGCCTTCTTCCGCTCCTGGCTCGATTTCTACCAGCTCCAGCCGCACCACCTCACCCCAAACGCGGTGGTGCTGGTGTCTGCCTTCGTCACCCTGTGCGAGGGCTATCTCGGCGTCCTCCCCACCCTCGAGCTCTGGGGGAGTTTTTCCGGTCCAAGCTGGGCACACGCATGCAGGGCGTGCCGGCTCAGGCTGGCGCCTTCATCGCGTCGCGGAGGTCGGTCGCCGACAACCCCTTCCCCGTCATCACGCTGATCCAATCGGTGATGAAGTGGCAAAAATCGTACTTCTACGTGTGGAACATCGCCCCGCAGGGCGACTACATCAACCTGCCGGCTTACGTAGCCGGCCCACCAGCGGGCAGGCGGCCGAAGTGGTCCTTCCAGGCCGTGACTCTGACGTCGGCCGGGTCCGCAGCCATCGCCCGAGTGCGAGTGCTGACCCAGTCGGAGGGCTTGACGGGGCCCGACCTGCTGGCCACATTCGTCACGCGCCGGGTTCTTCCGCTCCAGAGCCGGCCTCATCTGATCTGTTAGATGAGCGGCCAGCTCGATCCGAGCCGAATGTGCACCAAGGAGATGTCACGCGAGGAGGTCGCCTATATGGTGAACTACCTTGCGAACTGCAAATTCTCCGAAGAGTGGCAGTTCGGCAAGGAGCCATACAGCCGAGCCAATCCACCGCCCACGGTATGCTTTCCTTGGCTCTTCTTTTTCTTTTGACTTTGTTGCCGAGTTCCTCTTGGCCGACTCTAACTTAGTCGGCTCGTTTTTCGACAGAGCCCTCTGCTTCGGCCGGCCGGCGGGTCGGACTTGGAGCGTCGATTCGTCCCCGACCGGACCGAACACGATCTGGAGGACCCCGACTTGGGGGCGGCCAGCATGGACGACAACATCGAGCCGGGTGGTGGCCAAGCCGGCGGTGAAGCAGGCGGCTCCGGGCTCGGAGTCACCTTTGACGACTGGCCGGACAACGATGAGGCCGAAGTCGCCCCGCGCCGCCAGCCGGCATCTGGATGCGGCGCGGGTTCCTCCGCCGCACCGCCTGCTCGGGGCGGAGGGTAAAAGCGTCGCGCCGCCCAGGGTTTGTTCGGCAGTCGGACGAAGAAACCCAGGGGCGGGGCGGCAGCAACCAGGCGGGAGGAGGCGGCCGCGAAGGCGGCTCGCTTCCGCAAGGCGGTGAAGCAACCGCAGACCGTGTCGGCGTAAGTTCACTTTCTTTCGTATACTCTTTTTTCTTTCTTTTCTTTGGTGGTTTCTGAACCCTTGTCTCTTTCTCGAAATGATCAGAGCTCCATTGTCGCTTGAGCGGGCGGCTGCCGCCTCCGTCGTCGAGACGCCAACGGGGTCTGAGAGCACCACTCGCCGCGTGGACCCCCGGGCTGACCTTCAGGAGGCGACAGAACGGAACGCGCGGGAGGCGCGGGCGGAACGGGAGGCGCGAGAGGCGGAGGCACGGAAGGCGGCCGCCGCCCAGGCGGCGCTGGAGGAGGAGGCGGCGAAGGTGCTCGCCGACACCGCTGCCAGGGCCCAAGCGGAGGCTGCAGCTGCAGAAGCAGCGGGTGAGGTCTTGATGGTCACCCCTCTGCGCGTTGCGGCGCCGGGGTCCATGGAGCCCTCGCCAGAAGGAGCCAGCGGCGACCAGCCAGGGCTGGGGAGAGACGACGACGTCATCATCCTGGAGAGGGCGCCGGTGCCGACCCCGCCAACTGGGGCGGCTCAGGGCAGCCGGCCTGATCAGCCGCCTACACAGTCGGCGGGGGGCGAGCCGGCCGCGAGGACTGAGATGGCGGTCCGGATGCCGCCGAGCCGGCGCGCGGGGAAGGCCGTGTCGGAGCCACCGAAGGCCGCGTCGGAGCCACAGCCGGCCGTGGGCTCCAGCTCGTCGGCCCAGGATGCGGAGGCGGCCAGCGCAACCTCAGGGTGGACGCCAGGCGGAGGGACGGCCGTGATGAACGTGGCTGCGCAGGACGTCCGGGCCCGGCTCCAGGGCCAAGCTGCGACGCTAAGGCAGTTCACCGACGAGTTCCTTGCGACGCGGGCGGCCATCCGGGTCAGTCTTCCCATCTTGCTTCCTCTTGGTCTTGATTTCTTCTTGATCTTGATTTCTTCCGTGGGGGCGCGTCAGCGCACCCACTGGGTGTAGTCCCCGAGTTCCAAGTCGGCTGCTGAGCAGGCGTCTTGGAACTTCTTGGTGGATTTGTTCTTGCTATTCTTGTTCTTACTCCGATCTTCTGTCTATCTTGCAGGACTACCACAATCTTCGTGCGGCCGCCTTGAACTCCCAGGCTCGGGAGCTGACCCAGAAGACTGCCGACCTTACTGAGAGCCAAGGTACGTGCTTAGTTCTTTATCTCATGTGGGGGCGCGTCAGCGCACCCACTGGGTGTAGTCACCGAGATTCGGGCTGACTGCTGAGCAGTCGGGTCGGATCTTCCTTGACGACTTCCTCTTACTTTTCTTTCTTCTTCTGCCGTCTCTGCAGCGGCCCACGCCAGTCTGAGGGCACAGCTGGGGGAGTCCCAGACTGCCCTTCGTGCCAAGGACGCCGAGCTCGCTGCCTTGGTGCAGGAACGTGACTGCCTGGCCAAGAAGTTGGCCGACCAGGAGGAAGGCCACAAGGCGGCTCTGAAGGTGGTGCAGGATCGCGAAGCCGCCCTCCAGGCCGAGTACGAGACGGAGGCGGCTGGCTGGGCTGAAGCCAGGCAAACTTCGATCTCTGGCTACGGTCAGATCGAAGATCTGGTTGACGGTAAGCTGCCTACCTCCTCGTCCTTCCTTGCCATCTGCCATTTTTGGCTTGTTTTCCGATTTTGGTGTTCTTTTCTTCCTTTCTTCTTCTTTCTTGCGCCGCCAACCAGACCATCGAGGCCCGTCGCCAAGCGCGAAGGCAGGCCGGTTTTGAGATCTCGCTGACCGCCGGCCGTTCGCTGGAGGAGCAGCTCTTGGCGATCCAGGCCCGCATCCAGCCGGCTCACCGACTGCTCCGCCGTCTTCAGCGTGCCGGGGCGCAAGTCTTGGCCGCCCTCTGGCCCGGCCAAGTGGTTCCTCGCACCCCCAGTCGGACTGCCGACTGGCTGGAGGTGGCAGTCGGCCGCTTCGAAGCTTGGAAGGCCTCGGCGGCTCGCTCCGGTGCCAAGTGGGCGCTGGAGTTCGTCAAGGCCTGGTATCCCGGCCTGAGCCTAGATCAGCTAGCTACCTGGCGGCAGCAAGCCGACACGGAGCTGGAGCTGGCGCGGCCGGCCATCATCCGGCGGGCTTCGGCAATCGCCGACTACACCGACACCAGCGTCTTCGCCCCCGAGGTGGACGACAACGGTGTCGCCCAGCCGGAGGAGTGGTTCGGTCTGAACCCGGCGGACGGCGAAGACTCAGCGGAGGAGATCGACTCCAGCGACGAAGGTGAAGAAGAGGAGGAGGAGGGTGAAGACGCCGAGCCGGCTGGTGGAGCAGCCGGCCAGCCTCAGCCTGACCGCACCTCCAGCACCACGTCGCGCGCGAGTGCGTCGCCTACCGTAGGTGGTGATCAAGCCGAGACCCGCTAGGCGGCCACTCCTTCAGCCGGCGAGGCCGCCTTCACCGACCAGCTCGGCCTCCGCACCACGCCTTAGTCTGCCATCTTTTGTTTTCCTGTCTAGTTACTTTTGGAACAATGTTTGGTTAAGTCTGCACAATTCCACCCACTGGGTGTATTCGAACTTATGTCTGTTGCCAGCCTGTTGGGGGCTTTATGTGTATATATAAATTATGCATTTGGTCTTTCCTTGTACTTTTGCTTTTTGTCCTTTTGCTGTTTCCTTTTCCGCCCTCCCTTGGTTGCCGCCTCCCCAGTCCAACAGTTGCTCTGCAATCTGTAGCTGGAGGAGTACTGGGCCAATTGGGGGGAGTACTTTAGCTTTGCTGGACTAGAGCTAAGTGTTTAGGAAGCCGGCCAGCCGGCTGTTTTGACAGTCGGCAGGCATGTTTGGAGGCCATCTCTTTGCTATATAGGTTCGTTGCTCCTCAGCCATTTTTCATGTGGGCATCCTTTCTGCCTTGCCTCTTGCTAGTCGGACAGTCGGTTCTTCGAGCTGCGACTTTCAACAAGGGAGGACTCGGGAGCCGGCACACTACTTTTCTGACTTCAGGTAGAACTTTCAATATAGCTCAAGGCGGCCAGTCCCCGGGCCGACTAGTCGAACCCGGTGCCAGACAATAATTCAAATGTAATAATACATTCATGGATATGACACTTGTCATTCATAGATAAACAAAGGTAGTCCCCGATTACTGTTCGGGGGGCCTGTTGGTTTGTACTTAATACAACAGGGGTAGCATGATACATACTGCTTTCAACTGTAAAATCGTCTCAGGAGGTTTGCGTTCCATGGTCGCTCCGACTCCTTGCCGGAGTCGTCTCTCTTGCGTGCTCTTGGTTTTTGCGCGTCGATCAAGTAGTAGGAGTCGTTGCCGAGTGCCTTGCTGATGACGAAGGGGCCTTCCCAAGGGGCCGAGAGCTTGTGCTGGCCGGCTGTTCGCTGGATCAGCCGGAGCACAAGGTCGCCCTCTTGGAAGGATCTTGGCTTGACCTTGCGGTTGTAGTAGCGACGCAGCCCTTGCTGGTAGATAGCGGACCGGCTGAGTGCTAACAGCCGGCCTTCTTCCAGTAGGTCGACGCCGTCTTCTCTTGCTTCCTTGGCCTCCTCCTCCGTGTACATGGTGATCCGAGGCGAGTCGAACTCGATGTCTGTTGGGATGACAGCCTCGGCACCATACACGAGGAAGAATGGAATGAAGCCGGTTGACTTGTTGGGTGTAGTGCGCAGACTCCAGAGGACAGCCGGCAGCTCCTCGAGCCAGCAGCCGGCCGATCGCTCCAGTGGTACAACCAGTCGGGGCTTGATGCCGGAGAGGATGAGTCCGTTTGCTCGCTCGACCTGGCCGTTTGACTGCGGGTGGGCAACGGACGGTAAGTCCAGTCGGATGCCCTGCGTCGCGCAGAAACGTGCCAGTGCTCCTTTGGCGAAGTTCGTGCCGTTGTCAGTGATGATGCTGTGCGGCACGCCGTACCGAGTAGTGATGTCGGTGATGAATGTCACGGCAGTCGGCCCGTTCAGCTTCTTGATCGGCTTTGCTTCGATCCACTTTGTGAACTTGTCCACGGCGACCAGTAGATGTGTCAACCCGCCGCGGGCTGTCTTGAAAGGGACCACCATGTCCAGTCCCCAGACGGCAAAAGGCCAGGTGAGGGGGATGGTCTTGAGGGCAGAAGCCGGCAAGTGTTGCTTGGAACTTAAAACTTGGCATCCTCTGCAGCTCTTGACTATTTCTTTAGCATCCTCCAAGGCAGTCGGCCAGAAGAAACCATGGCGGAAAGCCTTGGCCACGAGTGATCTTGAGGCTGCGTGGTGGCCGCATTCCCTTGGTGGATGTCTTTGAGGATTGCCACTCCTTTTTCTGGCTCGACACAACGCTGGAAGACTCCAGTGACGCTGCGCTTCACAAGCTCTCTGTTGATTATTGTGTATGTTGCGGCTCGTCGTTGCACTAGTCTTGCTGAGATCTCATCAGCCGGCAGCTCTCTGCTGACTAGGAACTTGAGGATGGGCTGGGCCCATGACGGAGCTGTGACTTCTGCTTCTGTTAATGTGGCCACCATGACTCGGGTGGGTGGGTTGGGTGGCGTTGAATTGGAGTCGGTCACCGCTTCTTGTGTCGTTGGAGTCCCCGTGCCGACTGCTGCAGTCCTCGGGCCGGGTTCTGAAGTCCCCGGGCCGGGTGCGACTACGGCAGTCCCCGGGCCAGTTGTCGAAGTCCCCGTGCTGCCTGCGGGATTTCTCCAGTCGGATCCGGCTGTATCTGGCGCAGGCGGTACGAAGATAGAATCCGACTCTAGAGACGGCTTGATGGACGGCTTGAGGAGGCGCTGGAGGGAGACGCCAGTCGGTATGGCTTGTCGGGTGGAGCCGATCCGTGCTAGGGCATCTGCTTGGTCATTGTCGACCCTTGGCACGTGAAGGAACTCGCACCCTTCGAAGTATCCGCTGATCTGCTGGACAAGGAATCGATAGCTCGCCATGTTCGCGTCCTTGGCGTCCCAATCGCCAGACGATTGCTAGACCACCAAGCCTGAGTCGCCGTAGCACAGGATCCGGCGTATGCCGAGTTCTTTGGCTAGCCGGAGCCCGTGTACGAGCGCCTCGTACTCGGCCATGTTGTTGGAGGCGGCGAAGTGGATCTGCAGCGTGTACTTGAGCTTGTCGCCTTTGGGAGAGGTGAGGACGATGCCGGCTCCCAAGCCGGTGCGCATCTTGGACCCGTCAAAGTGCATCCGCCAATGGGTAGAGTCGGGAGCCGGCGGTAGGTACTGGGTCTCGGCCCAGTCGACGAGGAAGTCGGCCAATGCTTGCAACTTGATGGCGGTGCGGGGTTGATAGAAGATTGTGTAGGGCGCCAATGCGATGGCCCATTTGGCCACCCGGCCGGATGTGTCCCGGCTGCCTATGATCTCGGCGAGCGGGGCAGTGCACACGACCGTGATGGGGTGCTCTTGGAAGTAGGGCTTCAGTTTCTTGGCAGCAAAGTACACCCCATAGCACATCTTCTGGTAGTGCGGGTAGTTTTGCTTTGAGCTGGATAGTACTTCCCTGAGATAGTATACCGGCCTCTGGACTAGCTGGGCTCGGCCTTCCTCCGGGCGCTGGACCACGACAACAGTGCTGACGACTCAGCTAGTCGCGGCGATGTAGAGGAGCATGGGTTCCTTCTCAGTCGGCGCTGCCAGGACAGGCGGAGTGGTCAGCATTTTCTTCAACTCATGGAAGGCTTGGTCGGCTTGATCATTCCACTCGAAGTGAGTGGACTTCTTCATGAGTCGGTATAAGGGGAGAGCCTTCTCTCCTAGTCGGCTGATAAAACGATTCAGGGAGGCTAAGCAGCCAGTGAACTTCTGCACATCTTGCAGCTTGGTTGGAATCTCCATCCTTTCGATGGCCTTGATCTTGACAGGGTTCCATTCGATGCCGCGCTCGGAGACCAGGAAACCTAGCAGCTGGCCGGCTGGCACTCCGAACACGCACTTCTCAGGGTTGAGCTTGATTTGGAATCGGCGCAAGTTGGCGAATGTTTCTTTCAGGTCTTCCAGCAAAGTACCGCGCTTCTCTGTCTTCACCACAATGTTGTCTACATAGACGTGGGCATTTCTGCCGAGTTGTTTCAAGAGGCATTTCTGCATGTAACGCTGAAAAGTGGCACCGGCATTTCTCAAGCCGAATGTCATACTCAGGTAGCAGAAAGCTCCAAAGGGTGTGATGAAGGCAGTCTTCAGGCGGTCAGCTGGGTCCAACTTGATCTGATGGTACCCTGAGTACGCATCCAAAAAAATTAACAGCTCGCATCCGGCTGTGGAGTCTATTACTTGGTCAATCCGTGGTAGAGCAAACGGATCCTTTGGGCAGGCTTTGTTCAAACTGGTGTAGTCTATACACATGCGCCACTTGTTATTCTTCTTCAGAACCAGAACTGGGTTGGCAAGCCATTCTGGAAAGAACACTTCCATGATAAAGCCAGCGGCAAGGAGCCGGGCTATCTCTTCTCCCACAATTCTTCGCTTCTCTTCGGACAGTCGGCGGAGGGGTTGCTTGACCGGCTTCGCGTCGGCTCGGACATGTAATTTGTGCTCAGCGAAATCCTTCGGGACACCCGGCATGTCCTTTGGGGACCATGCAAAGATGTCTCGATTCTCACAGAGGAAGTCGACGAGCTCGCCTTCCTATTTACTGTCCAAATTCGCCCCAATGACAGCGAACCTCTCCGGGTTCTCCGGGTCCAGAGGTATCTTCTTCGTCTCTTTGGCAGGCTGGAAGGAGCCCTGCGTGTCACAATCTTTAGGGTTGGGGGACAGGGCCGGCTGCTTGCCGGCCATGGCCACAACCCGTTCCAACATCTTCTTCTCTTCTGCCACCACGAGGGACTCGGCCAACCGGCTGCTGGCCATGGCGCACTCGATGGACTTCTTGTAATCGCCGGCTACCCTGATGATCCCCTTCGAGCTCGGCATCTTCATCTTCAGGTAGGCGTAGTGGGGTACAGCCATGAACTTGGCCAGGGCAGGTCGGCCAAGCAGTGCATGATAGGGGCTCTCCAAATCCACTACCTCGAACCATATTGCTTCTCGGCGGAAATGATCTTTGTCTCCGAAGAGAACATCCATTTTGATCTTGCCGATTGGGGAGCAAGACAGGCCAGGGACGATACCGTGGAAGACGGTGCGGCTCGGCATGAGCTGCTTTGCTTTGATATTCAGCTTCTCCATGGTATTGCGGTACAGTATGTTGATACTGTTACCGCCATCTATCAGGACGCGGGAGAATCGGGCAGCTCACCTCTCCGTCGCGAGGGTGACATCCAAGACCATTCATAGGAGCCAGGAGAGGGCATCACCTCTGGGTGGTCGGCCTGGCTCCAGCTGATTGGCTTTTCTGACCAGTGCATGAACTCGGGGGTGCTGGAGGCGACTGCATTCACTTCTTGATGTTGTCGGCGTCGGCTGCGCTTGTCGTCGGCTTGACTGGTGAAGACAACGTAGGCGGCATGCTCTTCGGGGAATTCGTCTTGGATGGCGCCGACTGCCGGCCGAGCTGCTGGCTGCTGGGGGGCTGGAGGCGGCGGGCCGGGAGGCGGAGGCGGCAACATCCCCTCGCCCTTGGTGATGCGGGTGAGCCAATGGCATTTCCGAGTTGTGTGGTTGGACGGCTTCGCGCCGCTGTGGAATTTGCAGGGGGCATCAAGAGCCTGTTCGTAGGAGAAAGCCGGCTGCCAAGGCGGCCGGCCACCCTTCTTCTTGGGAGCGGGCCGTTCTTCGGGCTGCTCATCTTCAACGGTGGCCACCTGCCGACTGGAGGAAGTCGGCATGGGGGCCTTGCGCTTGTGGTCGTTCTGGTAGGGGCGCTGATTAGGGTCGCCAGCCGGCGTCTTTGGGGCCGGAGCAATCACCTTCCCCGAGGTGTCTACTCGGAGGTCGGTCTTCATTGAGGAGTCGGCTGTGGTGTACTTGTCAGCGATGACCAGTAACTCGTCGAGGGTAGTCGGCTCGTCGCAGAGGAGTCGGTGCTTGAGGAGGGTGCCCTCTCGGCACCCGGCGGTGAAGTACTCGATGGCCTGGACCTCATGCACCCCCTCGCAGGAATTGCGGAGCTCGGCCCATCGCGTGAGGTAGTCGCGGGTCGACTCGTTGGGCCCTTGGACGCAGAGGGAGAGCTGGCGAGGCTTGGGAGGCCGCTTGTAGGTGCTGGTGAAGTTGCGGACGAAGACTTTTGTGAAGTCTAGCCAACTGTTGATGCTGTAGGGCTTGAGGCTGTTGAGCCATGTGCGTGCCGTGCCTTGCAGCATGAGGGGGACGTACTTCACGGCGACGCGCCGGTTGCCGTTGGCTATGCTGACGGCCGTGGAGTAGTCGATGAGCCAATCTTCCGGCTTCACTGAGCCGTTGTACTTGGGCGTGTCTCGGGGGAGCGAGAACCCTTTGGGGAAGGGCTCGTCGCGGATGCGGGGGCCAAAGCATGGCGGGCCGACATCGTCTTCTTCTTCTAACGCCAAGGATCGAGCAAGGCGGTCGATCCTGTGGCGGGCGTCGTTCTCGCCGACTCCTTCTCGGCGGCCGAGTCGGTCGCCAAGAGTCGGGTGTGTGATAGGCGGCGGAGTGAGGCGTCTTTCTCTTCGAGGCGGAGGAGGGGGCAGATTTCCTTTGTGCTCTATTGCTCGAGGGCGGCCCTCCGCATCGCGCTCGATGGTGATGCGAGTCCGGCTGCGGCTGGCAGTCGGCTCCTTGTCTTTCTTCTGGCGTGCGCCGCTCGCAGTCGGCGAGCGGGACGTCGCGGCGTGCTCCCGGCGCGGGAGATGGCTATCAGCACGGGCGCCGGCTTCGTGCCGTTCCGCAGCCGCGTCGATCAGCTGTTGGATCCGTCTTGTCATGTAAGGGAGCTTGTCGGCTCCCAGCCCATTGAGCTCTTCTGCGGCCGCCTGAGCGGCTCGTAGATTCTCGAGCGGAGTGGCGTAGACGGGGCGATCTGCCCCCAGCATGCTGGCGACGGCCGCGCCGCGCTTCTGGACGAAGCCGGCTCGGCTCGGGCCGCTAGGCGGTGGCGTACCGAAGGCGGCGCGGTCGACTTCGCGCTGGTGGGCCTCTGCGAGGCGTCTCATGGAGGCTATCTTCTGGCCCTCCATGATAAGGACGAGGCGGCGTGCCTCCAGGGTCTCGGCGTTGGCATCGGCCGGGATGGGGACGGAGAGGTCGTGCATCGCTGCTTGCAGGGTGTCGCGGGCGTTCTCGCCCGAGTTGGCGACATGGCTGATGACCAGCACTTTGGTGACAGCGCTGCTGCCGCTGTCAGCTCGAGGGAGGGGGTCGTCGAAGACCACCATGTCGGAGGGGTAGGCGTCAAGCGATGCTGTGTCGGAGTCGACCAGCATCGGGTCGGTGGAGCCGACCGACTCCACATCTGCAGCAGGCTCGCTGGAGACGTGAAGCTGGTCGAGGAGGCTGACGAGGCGGCTCTCGGGGTAGTCCGTGCCTGCGTCGGACGCAGGCTCGTCGGAGATGCGAGTCTCGCCGAGCAGATCTGCGAGGCAGCTCGCAGCGCAGGCGTCGTCGATGCCTTGCAGCGCGTCGAGGAAAACGCCTTCTGGCGCAGCAAGCTGGCTGCGCTCGCGGGGGAGGAAGAGGGTTCCCGTCCAGAACAGGTCTCCGGACGACGATGCACCTGGCCCCACGGTGGGCGCCAAATGTCGGGTGGTTGGTGCGACATATGCCAACGGGTGGCGTATCATTGTGGGTGCCAATAAGACGTCGCCGGTGCCTGGAAACGGGATGAGGCGAAGACATGCACGCCGGCGGATCTTACCCAGGTTCGGGGCTCTCCGAGGAGATAACACCCCTAGTTCTGCTCTGCGGGGTCTCCGCATGATCACTAGATCAGGAAAGGTAGCTACAATCGCTCATAGAGCTGTTTTGGGGTTCGAGGGAGAAGAAGAACAAGGTTAGCTCTAACTTCTCTCTATCTATGGTATGTGTGCTATGCTGGGAAGCCAACCCTTTGCATGGGTGCTCCGGGGGGTTTATATAGGCCTACCCCCGGGGGTACAATGGTAATCCGGCTGGGCACTGGTCCCAGCCGTCAGTGTCTACGCCCGCCGGCTTCTTCGCCGGCCGTTGGGTCCCGCCGACTGGTGGGTCCCGCCGGCTGCCGGCTTCTTGGTCGACAGGCCGGCCCCACCGCCTAGGGTCTTGTCGGCGGCTGCTTACTGTAGCCTCGCCTCTGATGATGAGGGCTTCGTTGAGGTAAGCGTGGCTACAGTGGGCCGCCTCGGGGGTTCTCACTGTAGCCTTACCTCGTCTTGTCTCCTTAATGTGGTGCATACTTCGAGGAAGGGGGTAGCCGGCTTCTGGGGGCCGGCTACACCCTTGGCCGACTGGGGGAGGCCGGGCCTCCTCCATGCCTCTCTCTGGCTGAAGGGGCCCGCCGCCCGTGGGCCGTACGGGAGTCGGTCGTGGATGACGTTGAGGCTAGCATGGCTACAGTGCCGAGCCGCACGGGAGACGGCCGTCCCGTACGGCCTCCTGTAGCCATGCCCGCGTCGGGCTTCGGGGGTAGTGGCTGCACTGTGGCCACACCCCGTCTTGTCACCGTTATGAGGGTGTAGCTTTGGTGGTTGTGGTCTTCGGCCGGCTTCTTGGAGTCGGTGCTCTTCGAGGCCGGCTTCCTGGAGTCGGCCACCCCGCGGTTGTCTTGGGGAGGGAGGTTGCTTGAGGCTGGGCCGCCTCCCGTGAGTCGGCTTCGGGGGTAGCCGGCCAGGGGGGTGGTCCAATGCTTGGAGTGCTTGGAGGCCCAAAGGCCTGATAATTTTTCTGAAGAACCAGGGGTAGTCGGTTTGGCTACCCGTGGCCATTTACTCCGACAACGATCTTGATGTATCGCGAGCTTTGCTATTATAGTTGGATCTTATGATGTTTCTCCCCCTCTACTCTCTTGTAATGGATTGAGTTTTCCCTTTGAAGTTATATTATCAGATTGAGTCTTTAAGGATTTGAGAACACTTGATGTATGTCTTGTCGTGCTTATCTGTGGTGACAATGGGATATTCACGTGATCCACTTGATGTATGTTTTGGTGATCAACTTGCGGGTTCCACCCATGAACCTATGCATAGGGGTTGGCACACGTTTTCGTCTTGGCTCTCCGGTAGAAACTTTGGGGCACTCTTTGAATTACTTTGTATTGGTTTGAATAGATGAATCTGAGATTGTGTGATGCATATCGTATAATCATGCCCATGGATACTTGTGGTGACATTGGAGTATCTAGGTGACATTAGGGTTTTGGTTTATTTGTGTCTTAAGGTGTTATTCTAGTACGAACTCTTGAATAGATTGATCCGAAAGAATAACTTTGAGGTGGTTTCATACCATACAATAATCTCTTTGTTTGTTCTCCACTATTAGTAGCTTTGGAGTGACTCTTTGTTGCATGTTGAGGGATAGTTATATGATCCAATTATGTTATTATTGTTGAGAGAACTTGCACTAGTGAAAGTATGAACCCTAGGCCTTGTTTCAACGCATTGCAATACCGTTTGTGCTTACTTTTATCGCTTGCTACCTTGCTGTTTTATATTTTTAGATTACAAAAACCTATATCTACCATCCAAATTGCACTTGTATCACCATCTCTTCGCCGAACTAGTGCACCTATACAATTTACCATTGTATTGGGTGTGTTGGGGACACAAGAGAATCTTTGTTATTTGGTTGCAGGGTTGTTTGAGAGAGACCATCTTCATCCTACGCCTCCCATGGATTGATAAACCTTAGGTCATCCACTTGAGGGAAATTTGCTACTGTCCTACAAACCTCTACACTTGGAGGCCCAACAATGTCTACAAGAAGAAGGTTGTGTAGTAGACATCAAGCTCTTTTCTGGCGCCGTTGCCGGGGAGGTGAGTGCTTGAAGGTATATCTTTAGATCTTGCAATCGAATCTTTTTGTTTCTTGTTTTATCACTAGCTAGTTTAGTTTATAAAAGAAAACTACAAAAAAATGGAATTGAGTTTGCCTCATACGCTTCATCTTTTTAATATCTTTCGTGAGTATGATGGAAAGGAAAATTGTGCCAAAGTGTTAGAAGAAGAATACATTAAAATGTTTGGCACTAAATCTTTGAATGATGAGCATGATTGCAATGTTGTTAGTATGAACTCCTTGAATATCCATAGTACTAATGATAATTGCACTAGTTATGATGAAAATGTCTCCTATAAACATGTCAATTTTTGTGGAGTGCATTGGGTTTGAAAGTACATACCAAATAGGGAAGATAGATCTTGCAAGAGGCATAAGCATTTAGAAACTAAATGGTTGCATTAAAGGCTAAATGTGAGTGCTGAAAATTTAAAATATCTTTACCGTACTTGTGAACTTTGCAATGAACATGGTCATTTAAATATCAAATGCAAATTGTTTCATGATCGAATCGTGTCCAAAAATTGTGATGATTTGATTTCCCTTGCACATCATAATGAACTTAGTTTGCTTTTCGGTTATGAAGAAATGAAACTTGAAGCTAAGCATATTCCAGAATATAACCTTGAGAAATTCCTCGATATTGATCTAGAAGAAATTTATATGTATTGTGCGGTGAACTGCATCGAAAATCCTTATATTGCCAATTACATAAAGAAAAGAAAACAAATAGAAGATGAAGAGAATACTAACGAAAGGGAAGAGACTTCCCAATATTCTCCTATTATTTCTTATGATGAATCAGGTAACGAGAAGGAGCCTTCTATTCAACCAATCTCATTAATAAGGGGCTCCAAAAAGAGGATTGAACCCACACATGAAGTGGTGAAGAAGAAGAAAAGAAAAAGGAAGACAGGTAAAAAGATATCTCTCCCAAATAATGTTGCTACTATTATTGTTGTGCCTCATGAAAATGAATCAAAAATAATTGTGGAAGATGATGCACTTGATGATGATCTCGTTATGCCTATTGCTTGTTGTGATGATTATGATTGGGAAGATAATGATACTTCTTACGATCTTGAAAATATTTTTGGCACTTGCTTGGAAGAATATGATAATTGCTATACTATTGGTGCTATCCATACTATTAATGATGAGAGTGATTATGCTTATGATATGAAAATGCCCAAGCTTGGGATGCTATGTTTGCTGAAGATGATGTTTTTGAGAATATATTTGCTGCAATTAATGTTTGTCCCAAGCTTGGGGGTGCTACGTTTAATGAAGATGATATTTTCAGCCTTTGGTATGCAAAGTTGTTATGATGGTAGCATGCCTTCTACCTATGATGTTTATATTGATGAAAGTGGGTTTGGAAGAGTGTCAACTTTAGGAAGTAATGATCCCACTATTTTGGAGGATGCTGAATCTTATAATATTTATGAAAGTGGATTTGGAGAGGTCATGACTTTATTTAGTGATGAATCCACTATTTCGGAAGAGGTTTCAATTGATTATGATGAGAACAAAGTTGCTACTTATGATGATTATTGTGATGAAACTTATGCTATAAAAAGTAGTGATGATTATATTTATAAAACTTGTCATGATTATGATTCCCCTTTTTTCTGAACATTACTCTTTTAATATGGAAACAATTTATAATATTCAAGTCTCTTATGATACTCCCATTATCCCGAATGAGAAGAATTTTGCTTATATGAAGAGTAGTAAATTTTCTATGCTTGTAGATCGTGAAAAGAATGCTTTAGGTGCTGGTTATATTGTTGAATTCATTCATGATGCTACTGAAAATTATTATGAGGGAGGAATGTATGCTTGTAGGGATTGCAATAATATCAAGTTTCCTCTCTATGTGCTTAAAATCTTGAAGTTATGCTTGTTTTACCTTCCTATGCAAGTTGATTCTTGTTCCCATAAATTGTTTGCTCACAAAATCCCTATGCATAGGAAGTGGGTTAGACTTAAATGTGCTAGTCAGATTCTTCATGACGCTTTCTTTATGTTTGAATTCTTATCTTTAATGTGAGCATCATTGAAATCATCATGCCTAGCTAGGGCCGTTAAACGTTAGCGCTTGTTGGGAGACAACCCAATTTTTATTTTTGTTCTTGCTTTTTGGTTCTGTTTAGTAATAAATAATCTATCTAGCCTCTGGTTAGATGTGGTTTTATGTTTTAATTAGTGTTTGTGCCAAGTAAGACCTATAGGATCTTCTTGGATGATAGTTATTTTATCCTGCTGAAAATTCCAGAAACTTTCTGTTCACGGAAACAATTGTTTAAAATCACCAGAACGTGATAAAATACTGATTCCAATTTCAGCAGATCAATAATCAAATTATCTAGGTCGTCCTATTTTGGTAGAAGTTTTGGATTTGCAGAAGTTTGCGTTAGTTACAGATTACTACAGACTGTTCTGTTTTTGACAGATTCTGTTTTTTGTGTGCTGTTTGCTTATTTTGATGACTCTATGGCTAGTAAAATAGTTTATAAACCATAGAGAAGTTGGAATACAGTAGGTGTAACACCAATATAAATAAAGAATGAGTTCATTACAGTACCTTGAAGTGGTGTTTTGTTTCCTTTCGCTAACGGAGCTTACGAGTTTTTTGTTGAGTTTTGTGTTGTGAAGTTTTCAAGTTTTGGGTAAAGATTCGATGGAGTATGGAATAAGGAGTTGCAAGAGCCTAAGCTTGGGGATGCCCAAGGCACCCCAAGGTAATATTTAAGGACAACCAAGAGCCTAAGCTTGGGGATGCCCCGGATGGCATCCCCTCTTTCGTCTTCGTTCATCGGTAACTTTACTTGGAGCTATATTTTTATTCACCACATGATATGTGTTTTGCTTGGAGCGTCTTGTATTATTTGAGTCTTTGTTTGTTAGTTTACCACAATCATCTTTGCTGGACACACCTTTTGATGAGAGACACACATGATTCAGAATTGATTAGAATACTCTATGTGCTTCACTTATATCTTTTGAGCTATATAGTTTTTGCTCTAGTGCTTCACTTATATCTTTTAGAGCATATTGGTGGATTTGTTTTATAGAAACTATTGTTCTCTCATGCTTCACTTCTATTATTTTGAGAGTCTTAAACAGCATGGTAATTTTCTTAATCCTAATATGCTAGGTATTCAAGACTAGTAAAAACTTTCTTATGAGTGTGTTGAATACTAAGAGAAGTTTGATGCTTGATGATTGTTTTAAGATATGGAGGTAGTGATATTAAAATTGTGCTAGTTGAGTAGTTGTGAATTTGAGAAATACTTGTGTTGAAGTTTGCAAATCCCGTAGCATGCACGTATGGTAAACGTTATGTAACAAATTTGAAACATGAGGTGTTCTTTGGTTGTCCTCCTTATGAGTGGAAGTCGGGGACGAGCGATGGTCTTTTCCAACCAATATATCCCCCTAGGAGCATGCGCGTAGTGCTTGGTTTTTGATGACTTTTAGATTTTGCAATAAGTATGTGAGTTCTTTATGACTAATGTTGAGTCCATGGGTTATACGCACTCTTACCCTTCCATCATTGCTAGCCTCTTCGGTACCGTGCATTGCCCTTTCTCACATTGAGAGTTGGTGAAAACTTCGCCGGTGCATCCAAACCCCGTGATATGATACGCTCTTTCACACATAAACCTCCTTATATCTTCCTCAAAACAGCCACCATACCTACCTATTATGGCATTTCCATAGCCATTCTGAGATATATTGCCATGCAACTTTCCACCGTTCTGTTTATCATGACACATTCATCATTGTCATATTGCTTTGCATGATCATGTAGTTGACATAGTATTTGTCGCAAAGCCACCATTCATAATTCTTTCATACATGTCACTCTTGATTCATTGCATATCCCGGTACACCGCCGGAGGCATTCATATAGAGCCATACTTTGTTCTAGTATCGAGGTGTAATCATTGAGTTGTAAATAAATAGAAGTGTGATGATCATCATTTTCTAGAGCATTGTCCCAAGTGAGGAATAAAAGAAAAAAAAAAGAGAAAGGCCATAAAAAAGGGGGGAAGAAGGCCCAGAAAAATGAGAGAAAAAGAGAGAAGGGACAATGTTACTATCCTTTTTACCACACTTGTGCTTCAAAGTAGCACCAGAATCTTCATGATAGAGAGTCTCTTGTTTTGTCACTTTCATATACTAGTGGGAACTTTTCATTATAGAACTTGGCTTGTATATTCCAACAATGGGATTCCTCATATGCCCTAGGTCTTCGTGAGCAAGCAAGTTGGATGCACACCCACTTAGTTTCTTTTGTTGAGCTTTCGCACATTTATAGCTCTAGTGCATCCGTTGCATGGCAATCCCTACACCTTGCACTAACATCAATCGATGGGCATCTCCATAGCTTATTGATTAGCCACGTTGATGTGAGACTTTCTCCTTTTTTGTCTTCTCCACATAACCCCCATCATTATATTCTATTCCACCCATAGTGCTATATCCATGGCTCACGCTCATGTATTGCGTGAAGCTTGAACAAGTTTGAGATTACTAAAGTATGAAACAATTGCTTGGCTTGTCATCCGGGTTGTGCATGATGAGAGCATTCTTGTGTGACGAAAATGGAGCATGACTAAACTATATGATTTTGTAGGGATGAACTTTCTTCGGCCATGTTATTTTGAGAAGACATAACTGCTTAGTTAGTATGCTTGAAGTATTATTACTTTTATGTCAATATTAAACTTTTATCTTGAATCTTTCGGATATGAATATTCATACCACAATTAAGAGGGTTACATTAAAAAATTATGCCAAGTAGCATTCCGCATCAAAAATTCTATTTTTATCATTTACCTACTCGAGGACGAGCAGGAATTATGCTTGGGGATGCTTGATACGTCTCCAACGTATCTATAATTTTTTATTGCTTCATGCTATATTATATTCTGTTTTGGATGATTAATGCGCTTTACTAAGCACTTTTATATGATTTTTGGGACTAACCTATTGACCTAGAGCCCAGCGCCAGTTCCTATTTTTTCCCTTGTTTCAATGTTTCGAAGAAAAGGAATATCAAACGGAGTCCAAACGGAATGAATCCTTCGAAAAAGTTATTTTTGGGAAGAAACCAATACGGGTGACTTGGAGTGCACGTCAGGGGATCAACGAGGAGAGCACGAGGCAGGGGGCGCGCCCACCCCCCCGGGCGTGCCCTCCACCCTCGTGGGCCCCTCGTGGCTCCCCTTACTGACTTCTTTCGCCCATATATCTCCATATACCCTAAAACCATCGGGGAACAGAATAGATTGGGAGTTCCGCCGCCGCAAGCCTCTGTAGCCACCAAAAACCAATCAGGACCCTGTTCCGGAACCCTGCCGGAGGGGGGATCCCTCACCGGTGGCCATCTTCATCATCCCGGCGCTCTCCATGACGAGGAGGGAGTAGTTCACCCTCGGGGCTGAGGGTATGTACCAGTAGCTATGTGTTTGATCTCTCTCTCTCTCTCGTGTTCTTGAGGTGATACGATCTTGATGTATCGCGAGCTTTGCTATTATAGTTGGATCTTATGATGTTTCTCCCCCTCTACTCTCTTGTAATGGATTGAGTTTTCCCTTTGAAGTTATATTATTGGATTGAGTCTTTAAGGATTTGAGAACACTTGATGTATGTCTTGTCGTGCTTATCTGTGGTGACAATGGGATATTCACGTGATCCACTTGATGTATGTTTTGGTGATCAACTTGCGGGTTCCGCCCATGAACCTATGCATAGGGGTTGGGACACTTTTCGTCTTGGCTCTCCGGTAGAAACTTTGGGGCACTCTTTGAAGTACTTTGTGTTGGTTTGAATAGATGAATCTGAGATTGCGTGATGCATATCGTATAATCATGCCCATGGATACTTGTGGTGACATTGGAGTATCTAGGTGACATTAGGGTTTTGGTTGATTTGTGTCTTAAGGTGTTATTCTAGTACGGACTCTTGAATAGATTGATCCGAAAGAATAACTTTGAGGTGGTTTCGTACCCTACAGTAATCTCTTTGTTTGTTCTCCGCTATTAGTGGCTTTGGAGTGACTCTTTGTTGCATGTTGAGGGATAGTTATATGATCCAATTATGTTATTATTGTTGAGATAACTTGCACTAGTGAAAGTATGAACCCTAGGCCTTGTTTCAACGCATTGCAATACCGTTTGTGCTTACTTTTATCGCTTGCTACCTTGCTGTTTTATATTTTTAGATTACAAAAACCTATATCTACCATCCAAATTGCACTTGTATCACCATCTCTTCGCCGAACTAGTGCACCTATACAATTTACCATTGTATTGGGTGTGTTGGGGACATAAGAGACTCTTTGTTATTTGGTTGCAGGGTTGTTTGAGAGAGACCATCTTCATCCTGCGCCTCCCACGGATTGATAAACCTTAGGTCATCCACTTGAGGGAAATTTGCTACTGTCCTACAAACCTCTGCACTTGGAGGCCCAACAACGTCTACAAGAATAAGGTTGTGTAGTAGACATCAACCTTTAACTCTAGACATATAATCACTGAAGTGCTCAATCATATAAGCATTACGTTTCAATTGTCTACCAACATAAGCATAGAAGTTTTCTTGTTTAACAATAAAATTGTCAAACTCATCTAAGCATTGGCTAGCAGACTTATAACAAGGAATGTCACCTTCATCAAATCTATAGAGAGAATTTACCTTTACTACCTGTGTCGGGTTATCAAGACCATGCATTTATTCAATAGGTGGTAAATTCTTAACGTCTTCAGCTTTAATATCTTTTTCTTTCATAGATTTCTTTGCCTCTTGCATATCTTCAGGACTGAGAAATAGAATACCCCTTTTCTTCGGAGTTGGCTTGGGAGTTGGTTCAGGAAGTGTCCAATTATTTTCATTAGTCAACATATTATTCAATAGTAATTCAGCTTGATAACAGTTCTTTCCCTGAAAACACAACCAGCGCAACTATCCAGGTGGTCTCTGGAAGCATCGGTTAGTCCAGTATAAAAGATATCCAGTATTTAATTTTTCTTGAGAGGATGATCAGGAAAAGCATTAAGAAATTGGAGAAGCCTCCCCCAAGCTTGTGGGAGACTCTCTTCTTTAATTTGCACAAAATTATATATTTCCCTTAAGGAAGCTTGTTTCTTATGAGCGGGGAAATATTTAGCAGAGAAGTAATAAATCATATCTTGGGGACTACGCACACAACCAGGATCAAGAGAATTAAACCTTGTTTTAGCATCACCCTTTAATGAGAACGGAAATAATTTAAGGATATAGTAGTAGCGAGTTTTCTCATCATTAGTGAACAGGGTGGCTATATCATTTAATTTAGTAAGATGTGCCACAACAGTTTCAGATTCATACCATAAAAAGGATCAGATTCAACCAAAGTAATTATCTCAGGATCAACAGAGAAATCATAATCCTTATCAGTAACACAGATAAGTGAAGTAGCAAAAGCAGGGTCATATTTCATTCTAGCATTCAAAGATTTTTCTTTCAGCTTAGCTAATAATTTCTTAAGATCATTTCTATCATTGCAAGCAAGAAAGTCTCTAGCAGTTTCTTCATCCATAACATAACCCTCAGGCACAACAGGCAATTCATATCTAGGGGAGAATCTTCATCATCACTTTCATCAATATTATCTGTTTCAATAATTTCATTCTCTCTAGCCCTAGCAAGTTGTTCATCAAGAAATTCACCTAATGGCATAGTAGTATCAAGCATAGAAGTAGTTTCATCATAAGTATCATGCATAGCAGAAGTGGCATCATCAATAACATGCGACATATCAGAATTAATAGCAGAAGCAGGTTTAGGTGTCGCAAGCTTACTCAAAACAGAAGGAGAATCAAGTGCAGAGCTAGATGGCAGTTCCTTACCTCCCCTCATAGTTGAGGGAAAAATCTTAGTTCTTTCATCCTTCAAGTTACTCATAGTGACCAGCAGATATAAATCCCTAGTGAGTCAAAGAATAGACCTATGCTCCCCGGCAACGGCGCCAGAAAATAGTCTTGATAACCCACAAGTATAGGGGATCGCAACAGTTTTCGTGGGTAGAGTATTCAACCCAAATTTATTGATTCGACACAAGGGGAGCCAAAGAATATTCTCAAGTATTAGCAGTTGAGTTGTCAATTCAACCACACCTGGATAACTTAATATCTGCAGCAAAGTATTTAGTAGCAAAGTAGTATGGAAGTAACGGTAACGGTGGCAAAAGTAACAGTAGCAGTTTTGTAGTAATTGTAACAGTGGCAACGGTAAAGTAACTAAGCAAAGAGCAATATGTGGAAAGCTCGTAGGCATTGGATCGGTGATGGAGAATTATGTCGGATGCGATTCCTCATGCAATAGTTATAACATAGGGTGACACAGAACTAGCTCCAATTCATCAATGTAATGTAGGCATGTATTCCGAATATAGTCATACGTGGTTATGGAAATGAACTTGCATGACATCTTCTATCCTACCCTCCCGTGGCAGCGGGGTCCTATTCAAAACTAAGGGATATTAAGGCCTCCTTTTAATAGAGTACCGGACCAAAGCATTAACACTTAGTGAATACATGAACTCCTCAAACTACGGTCATCACCGGGAGTGGTCCCGATTATTGTCACTTCAGGGTTGCCGGATCATAACAGATAGTAGATGACTATTGACTTGCAAGATAGGATCAAGAACTCACATATATTCATGAAAACATAATAGGTTCACATCTGAAATCATGGCACTCGGGCCCTAGTGACAAGCATTAAGCATAGCAAAGTCATAGCAACATCAATCTCAGAACATAATGGATACTAGGGATCGAACCCTAACAAAACTAACTCGATTACATGGTAAATCTCATCCAGCGCATCACCGTCTAGCAAGCCTATGATGGAATTACTCACGCACGGCGGTGAGCGTCATGAAATTGGTGATGGAGGAAGGTTCATGATGACGATGGCGATGGATTCCCCTCTCCGGAGCCCAGAACGGACTCCAGATCAGCCCTCCCGAGAGAGATTAGGGCTTGGCGGCGGCTCCGTATCGTAAAACGTGATGAATCCTTCTCTCTGATTTTTTTTCTCCCCGAACGTGAATATATGGAGTTTGAGTTGAGGTCGGTGGAGCACCAGGGGGCCCACGAGGCAGGGGGCGCGCCTAGGGGGTAGGTGCGCCCCCACCCTCATGGACAGCGTGTGGGCCCCCTGGCCTTGATTCTTTTGCCAGAATTTATTATTAATTCCAAAAATATTCTCCGTGAACTTTCAGGTCATTCCGAGAACTTTTATTTCTGCACAAAAATAACACCATGGCAATTCTGCTGAAAACAGCATCAGTCCGGGATAGTTCCATTCAAATCATGCAAGTTAGAGTCCAAAACAAGGGCAAAAGTGTTCGGAAAAGTAGATACGATGGAGACGTATCAAGATTCAAATAATATTTATGGATAAGCTGATCATAAATCCACAATTCATCGGATCTCGACAAACACACCGCAAAACTAGATTACATCAGATAGATCTTCAAAAACATCGAGGAGAACATTGTATTGAAGATCAAAGAGAGAGAAAAGGCCATTTAGCTACTAGCTATGGACCCTTAGGTCTGTGGTAAACTACTCATGCTTCATCGGAAGGGCAATAGGGTTGATGTGGATGCCCTCCGTGATCGGTTCCCCCTCCGGCAGATTGCCGGAAAAGTCCCGAAGATGGATCTCACGGGTACAGAGGCTTGCGGCGGCGGAAAAGTATTTTCGTGACTCTTTCTGATTGTTTGGGAATATTTGAGGATTTAAGAACTGAGAGGGAGGTCGGTGGACTCCCGAGGGGGCCACAAGCTAGGGTGGCGCGCCCTGGCAGCTTGTCGCCTCCTCGGGAGTCTTCTGAGTTGGACACCAAGTTCCGTGGATGTCTTCTGGTCCCAGAATAATCATCGTGTTTTATTTCGACTCTCTTTGATATTCCTTTTCTATAAAACTCAAAAACAAAGAAAAAACAGAAACTGGCACTGGGCTCTAGGTTAATAGGTTAGTCCCAGAAATAATATTAATGCATATAAAACATCCAAAATAGATAATATAATAGCATGGTACAATCAAAAACTATAGATACATTGGAGACGTATCAAGCATCCCCAAGCTTAATTCCTGCTCATCCTCGAGTAGGTAAATGATAAAACAAGAATTTCTGATGTGGAGTGCTACCTAACATATTTATCCATGTAATTTTATTTATTGTGGCATGAATATTCAGATCCATAAGATTTCAAAACAAAACTTTAGTATTGACATAAAAACAATAATACTTCAAGCATACACTACTAGGGAAAACCTTATACACATAATCTGACCAGCAGCGCAGTTTAAAATATGGCGCTACTGCTACTTAGTAGTAGCGTCTGACAACAAACCGCGCTACTGATATCCACATAGTAGTAGTGCGTCCGGAGGAAACAGCACTACTACTACAATTGCCACAACCTATGTTTTGCCGGAGTATTGATTAATTTCCATTCCATCAACTTTCAGGCGCTTGATATGTCCTTTTTTAGCAAAGGTCATGCCAGATTTTTGCTACCTCTTGAGCATGCGTTGGTTTTTCCCTTCAAGTGGAAAGGGTGATGTAGCAAAGTAGCGTAAGTATTTCCCTCAGTTTTTGAGAACCAAGGTATCAATCCAGTAGGAGGCCACTCACAAGTCCCTCGTACCTACACAAACAAATAAGAACCTTGCAACCAACGCGATAAAGGGGTTGTCAATCCCTTCACGGCCACTTGCAAAAGTGAGATCTGGTAGAGATGATAAGATAATATTTTTGGTATTTTTATGATAACGATTGAAAATAAAGATTGCAAAGTAAAAAAATAGATTGGAAACTTTATATGATGGAAAATAGACGCGGGGCAATAGGTTTCACTAGTTGCTTCTCTCAAGCAAGCATAGGTATTACGGTGGGTGAACAAATTACTGTCGAGCAATTGACAGAAAAGTGCATAATTATGAGAATATCTAGGCATGATCATGTATATAGGCATCACGTCCGCAACAAGTAGACCGACTCCTGCCTGCATCTACTACTATTACTCCACACATCAACCGCTATCCAGGATGCATCTAGAGTATTAAGTTCATAAGAACAGAGTAACGCATTAGGTAACATGACATGATGTAGGGGGATAAACTCAAGCAATATGATATAAACCCCATCTTTTTATCCTAGATGGCAACAATACAATACGTGTCGTTTCCCTTTCTGTCACTGGGATCGAGCAATGCAAGATTGAACCCAAAGCTAAGCACTTCTCCCATTCCAAGAAAGATCAATCTAGTAGGCCAAACCAAACTGATAATTCGAAGAGACTTGCAAAGATAACCAATCATACATAAAAGAATTCAGAGAGGATTCAAATATTGTTCATAGATAATCTTGATCATAAACCCACAATTCTTCGGATCTCGACAAACACACCGCAAAAAGAGTTACATCGAATAGATCTCCAAGAAGATCAAGGAGAACTTTGTATTGAGATCCAAAGAGAGAGAAGAAGCCATCTAGCTAATAACTATGGACCCGAAGGTCTGTGGTAAACTACTCACACATCATCGGAGAGGCTATGGTGTTGATGTAGAAGCCCTCCGTGATCGATGCCCCCTCCGGCGGAGCGCCGGAAAAGGCCCCAAGATGGGATCTCACGGGTACAGAAGGTTGCGGCAGTGGAAATAGGGTTTCGTGGTGCTCCTGGATGGTTTCAGGGTACGTAGGTATATATAGGAGGAAGAAGAAGGTCGGTGGAGCCACGAGGGGCCCATGAGGGTGGAGGGCGCGCCCACCTGCCTCGTGGCCTCCTTGTTGGTTTCTTGACGTCCACTCCAAGTCCTTTGGATCACGTTTGTTCCAAAAATCACGCTCCCGAAGGTTTCATTCCGTTTGGACTCCGTTTGATATTCCTTTTCTGCGAAACACTAAAATAAGCAAAAAAGCCAGCAATTTCCACTGGGCATTGGGTTAGTAGGTTAGTCCCAAAAATAATATAAAAGTGTATAAATAAGCCATTAACATCCAAAACAGAATATATTATAGCATGGAGCAATCAAAAATTATAGATACGTTGGAGACGTATCAAGCATCCCCAAGCTTAATTCCTGCTCGTCCTCGAGTAGGTAAATGATAAAAACAGAATTTTTGATGTGGAATGTTGCTTAGCATATTCTTCAATGTAATTTTATGTATTGTGGCATGAATGTTCAGATCCGAAAGATTCAAGATAAAAGTTCAATATTGACATAAAAATAATAATACTTCAAGCATACTAACTAAGCAATCATGTCTTCTCAAAATAACATAGCCAAAGAAAGCTCATCCCTACAAAATCATATAGTTTGGCCATGCTTCATTTTCGTCACACAAGATGCTCTCATCTTGCACAACCCCGATGACAAGCCAAGCAATTGTTTCATACTTTAGTAATCTCAAACTTTTTTCAACTTTCAAGCAATACATGAGCGTGAGCCATGGATATAGCATTATGGGTGGAATAGAATATAATGATGGGGGTTGCATGGAGAAGACAAAAAAGGAGAAAGTCTCACATTGACGCGGCTAATCAAAGGGCTAAGGAGATGCCCATCAATTTATGTCAATGCAAGGAGTAGGGATTGCCATGCAACGGATGCACTAGAGCTATAAATGTATGAAAGCTCAACAAAAGAAACTAAGTGGGTGTGCATCCAGCTTGCTTGCTCATGAAGACCTAGGGCATTTGACGGAGCTCATCGTTGGAATATACAAGCCAAGTTCTATAATGAAAAATTCCCACTAGTATATGAAAGTGACAAAACAAGAGACTCTCTATCATAAAGATCATGGTGCTATTTTGAAGCACAAGTGTGGAAAAAGGATAGTACCATTGTCCCTTTTTATTTCTCTTCTTTTTTTCCTTTTCTTTTTTTGGGCCTTTCTTCTTTCTTTTTTTTTATTTGGCCTTTCTCTTTTTTGGGGGGACAATGCTCTATTAATGATGATCATCACACTTTTGGTTATTTGCAACTCGATGATTACAACTCGATACTAGAACAAAGTATGACTCTATATGAATGCCTCCGGCGGTGTACCGGGAAGGGCAATGAATTAAGAGTGACATGTATGAAATAATATGCATGGTGGCTTTGCCACAAATACGACGTCAACTACATGATCATGCAAGGCAATATGACAATGATGAAGCGTGTCATGATAAACGGAATGGTGGAAAGTTGCATGGCAATATATCTCGGAATGGCTATGGAAATGCCATAATAGGTAGGTATGGTGGCTGTTTTGAGGAAGATATAAGGAGGTTTATGTGTGATAGAGTGTATCATATCACGGGGTTTGGATGCACCGGCGAAGTTTGCACCAACTCTCAAGGTAAGAAAGGGCAATGCACGGTACCGAAGAGGCTAGCAATGATGGAAGGTTGAGAGTGCGTATAATCCATGGACTCAACATTAGTCATAAAGAACTCACATACTTATTGCAAAAATCGACAAGTCATCAAAACCAAGCACTACGCGCATGCTCCTAGGGGCATAGATTAGTAGGAAAAGACCATCGCTCGTCCCCGACCGCCACTCATAAGGATGACAATCAAAGAACACCTCATGTCTCAAATTTGTTACACAACGTTTACCATGCGTGCATGCTACGGGACTTGCAAACTTCAACACAAGTATTTCTCAAATTCACAACTACTCAACTAGCACAACTTTAATATCACTATCTCCGCATCTCAAAACAACTATCAAGTATCAAACTTCGCTTAGTATTCAATGCACTTTAAAGTTTTTATCTTGGATGCCTATCATATTAGGACTAATTTTATAACCAAAGAAAATTACCATGCTGTTCTAAAGAACTCTCTAAATAATATAAGTGAAGCATGAGAGATCAATAATTTCTATAAAATAAAACCACCACCGTGCTCTAAAAGATATAAGTGAAGCACTAGAGCAGAATTGTCTAACTCAAAAGATATAGGTGAAGCACATAGAGTATTCTAATAAATTCTGAATAATGTGTGTCTCTCTCAAAAGGTGTGTACAGAAAGGATGATTGTGGTGAACTAAAAAGAAAAGACTCAAATCATACAAGACGCTCCAAGCAAAACACATATTATGTGGTGAATAAAAATATAGGTCCAAGTGAAGTTACCGATGGACGAAGACAAAAGAGGGGATGCCTTCCGGGGCATCCCCAAGCTTAGGCTTTTGGGTTGTCCTTAGATTTTACCTTGGGGTTCCTTGGGCATCCCCAAGCTTAGGCTCTTGCCACTCCTGGTTCCATAATCCATCAAATCTTTACCCAAAACTTGAAAACTTCACAACACAAAACTTAACAGAAATCTCGTGAGCTCCGTTAGTGAAAGAAAACAAAACACCACTTCAAGGTACTGTAATTAAATCATTCTTTATTTATATTTGTGTTAAACCTACTGTATTCCAACTTCTCTATGGTTCATAACCTCCGATACTAGCCATAGATTCATCAAAATAACCAGACAACACACGAAAAACAGAATCTGTCAAAAACAGAACAGTCTGTAGTAATCTGTACCTAACGCAAACTTATGGAACTCCAAAAATTCTAAAATCAATTTCTGGACGTGAGTAATTTATATGATAATCATCTGCAAAAATAATCAACTAAATAGCACTCTCCAGTAAAAAGTTGTAGCTAATCTCGTGAGCGCTAAAGTTTCTGTTTTTACAGCAAGATCAAAAAGACTTCACCCAAGTCTTGCCAAAGGTTCTACTTGGCACAAACACTAAATAAAACACAAAAACACATCTAACCAGAATCTAGATGTATTATTTATTCCTAAACAGAACCAAAAAGCAAGAAACAAAAATAAAATTGGGTTGCCTCCCAACAAGCGCTATCGTTTAACGCCCCTAGCTAGGCATAAAGGCAAGGATAGATCTAGGTCTTGCCATCTTTGGCATGCAATCCATAAGTGGCTCTCATGATAGATTCATAAGGTAATTTAATTTTATTTCTAGGAAAGTGTTCCATGCCTTTCCTTAACAGAAATTGGAATCTAATATTCCCTTCCTTCATATCAATAATTGCACCAATCGTTCTAAGGAAAGGTCTACCAAGAATAATAGGACATGAAGGATTGCACTCTATATCAAGAAAAATGAAATCTACGGGCACATAATTCCTATTTGCAACAATAAGAACATCATTAATTCTTCCCATAGGTTTCTTAATGGTGGAATCCGCAAGCTGCAAGTTTAAATAACAATCATCAAATTCATGGAAACCTAGCAAATCACACAAAGTTTTTGGGATAGTGGAAACACTAGCACCCAAATCACACAAAGCATAGCATTCATGATCTTTAATTTTAATTTTAATAGTAGGTTCCCACTCATCATAAAGTTCTAGGGATAGAAACTTCCAATTCAAGCTTTTCTTCATAAGATTGCATTAAAGAATCAACGATATGTTTAGTAAAAGCCTTATTTTGACTATAAGCATGCGGAGAATTTAGCACGGATTGCGACAAGGAAATACAATCTATTAAAAAAATTATCATAATTAAATTCCTTGAAATCCAATATAGTGGGTTCATTGCTATCTAAAGTTTTGACCTCTTTCATCCCACTTTTACGAAATTTTGCATTAAGATCTAAAAACTCCGAATCATTGGGACGCCTTTGAACTAAAGTTGACTCATCTCCAGTCCCATCATTATCAAGATTCATATTGCAAAACAAATATTTAATAGGGGACACACCAATTACTTTTAGATCTTCATCCTTACTATCATGAAAACTAGAAGAACACGCTTTCACGAAGCAATCTTTCTTAGCACGCATCCTAGCGGTTCTTTCTTTGCAGTCATCATTGGAAATTCTCATAGCCTTGAGAGACTCATTGATATCATGCTTAGGTGGAATAGATCGAAGTTTCAAAGAATCAACATCAAGAGAAATTCTATCCATGTTCCTAGCCAACTCGTCAATCTTAGGCAATTTTTCCTCAAGCAAAGCATTGAAATTCTTTTGAGAAATCATAAATTCTTTAACACTAGTCTCAAAATCAGAGGGCATCTTATTAAAATTTCCATAAGAGTTGTTGTAGGAATTACCATAATTATTAGAGGAATTACTAGGATACGGCCTAGGATAAAATTTCCTCTATAAGCGTTGTTACCAAAATTGTTCCTACCAACAAAATTCACATCCATAGATTCATTATTATTCTCAATCAAGGTAGACAAAGGCATATCATTGGGATCAGAAGAAACACTCTTATTAGTAGCTTCTCCTAAGGTGATTTCCATAAAAGTGCCTCCCGCGGCTGAATCTAAAAGATTTCTAGAAGCAAAATTCAATACGGCATAAAAATTTTGTCTAATCATCCATAAATTCAAACCATGTGTAGGGCAATTATGTATCATTAATTTCATCCTCTCCCAAGCTTGTGCAACATGTTCATGATCAAGTTGCTTAAAATTCATAATATCGTTTCTAAGAGAGATGATCTTAGCGGGACAAAAGTACTTAGAGATAAAAGCATCATTGCACTTATTCCAAGAATCAATACTATTTTTAGGCAAAGAAAAAAACCAAGTTTTAGCACGATCTCTAAGCGAAAAAGGAAATCGCTTCAATTTAACAATATCATTGTCCACATCTTTCTTCTTTTGCATATCACACAAATCAACAAAGCTATTTAGATGGGTAGCGGCATCTTCACTAGGAAGGTCGGCGAATTGATCTTTCATGACAAGATTCAGCAAAGCAGCATTAATTTCACAAGATTCAGCATCGGTAAGAGGAGCAATCCGAATGCTAAGAAAATCATTGTTGTTGGTATTGGCAAAGTCACACAATTTTGTATTATCTTGAGCCATCGTGACAAGCAAGCAATCCAACACACAAGCAAACAAGAAGCAAGCGAAAAAGAGGCGAACGGAGAAAGAGGGCGAATAAAACGGCAAGGGTGAAGTGGGGGGGAGGAAAACGAGAGGCAAATGGAAAATAATGTGATGCGAGGGATAAGAGTTTGTGATGGGTACTTGGTATGTCTTGAGTTGTGCGTAGACTGCCCGGCAACGACGCCAGAAATCCTTCTTGCTACCTCTTGAGCATGCGTTGGATTTTCCCTTGAAAAGGAAAGGGTGATGCAACAAAGTGTCGGGGAAACGACACCTATGGGATCACTGGAATCCCTTCTACGGTTGACAGGTGCGGGGTTGTGCAAAGAGCGGGTCTGACAGGAAGCACACAGATCGTTTACCCAGGTTCGGGCCGCGGGGATGCGTAAAACCCTAGTCCTACTTTGGTGTGTGTATTGGAGTGTTCTTGTGTTCTTGAGCTTGCTACGGGGTGTGACTTGCCCAAAAGATCCGAATCCTTCTCCTGGTCGCCTCGGGCCTCCTTTTATAGGCAAAAAGGGGTTGCCACAGTGGCACACAGGAGGTGGAAAGGTCTACGGTCGATGAGTCTATCCTCTGGCACCGTCGGACAAACGCATTTAATGCGCTGCCGACGTGCCTTGTTGCTTTATCAGGGGCGGCAAGGAAGCACGTCCCAGCTGTCGCCGCCTCGCCTGGCTTCGACACGCTTCCGAGCTGACGAGGCGTCGTGGCGCCACGTTGGCTGGCTGCTGGGCTGGCGCGGTGGTGGATCCTTCACGAAGACCTGCATGCCACCACGCAGGTGCTTGCTGAGTCGGTCATGGAGGCCGCCCGTCGCCACGCAGGTGCCGACTCAGCTGGTTGAGCTGGCAGTTGCATGGGGACGGCGGTGGAGCCTTGGCAGACGCGGGACTGGCCGCGGCCCTGTAAGTGTCTTTGGCAAGGGCCTTGACGGGGCCCCGGCAAGGGTCTTGCCGTGGCACCGTGGTCGTCCCCGGCAAGGGTCTTGCCGGGGGTCTCGTGGATTTCCTCGGCAAGGATCTCGCCGAGGGTCATCGTCTTCTGGTCCTCATCTGATCTTGTGTGTTTATGATCTTGACAAAGATCTGCATGCCACCACAGAGGCGCCTCCCGAGCCTTGGTTCCAATGTAGTTGATTGGTGGTGTTGGAACCCGCGGGCTCAAGGGTGGCCTGCTCTGCTAGCATCGGGCAAGTTGCCCCGGCAAGGCTCTTGCCGGGGCCACGGAGGCTGCCCCGGCAAGGGTCTTGCCGGGGGAGTCCACCTCGCCCTCTTGCTCTTTTGTGTCCTCTGGTATTGGCGTTGCCTCTGGTCGCCTTGTGCTCCGGCTTCCCTCTTCTGCCCTGCTCAGTGTGGCCGTGGGCGCGGCTCTGACTGCCCGTGCACAAGTAAAGGGGTAAAAAGGAATGCCCCTACTTTTGTACACCAACAGGAGCCCCTGGGCCTGGGCCACACATAAGCGTGACACGTTGTTGGGCCAGGCCCAGAACGGTGCGCTGGGAGGCGGGGCGGATTTTACCGCGGTAACTTTTTTGCTCGCTTGCGCTTCCCCATGACCCGCGTTGAATGCGCGACATGGAGGGTCGTGCGTGACATGGGGTTCATGCGTGGGGCGGTTTCCACATGCAGGCGTCACATCGTGGTAAAGAGGCGGCTCGCGCCTTCCCCATAAAAAGAGGGAGGCGCAGAGGCACGGCCCATTTACTGAGTGGACTTGGGTCGTGGTCTTCAAGGCGCCCGCGCCCCACGATCACAGGGTGGGGAACGGTCGCCTCACCCGTCCCCTGGATCCTGCTCGCTCGCCACGTGTCCCCCATGCAGGTGGTAGGCGGTGGAGGCGGGAAAACCGGGCCGTCGCTGATTGGCGCAGCGGGTCGGTCTTGATTCCCTGCGCCCCCGATGGTTGGATTGGTTGAGTGGGGCGGCCGAGCCCCGACCCCGCCCTTTATAAGAAGGGGGAGGGGGATGTCATCCCACATTCTTCCAGCCTCCATCTCCTTCTACTTCCGCTCCTTTCTTCCATCTGCCATGGCGAGAGGGGGCGCAGGCCCTTCAACAGTGGCGGCGAGGGTCGCTGCTCGACAACGCGTCCCTCCTTCCCAGGAGCTGCAGTAGCGGAGCCGGCCATGAGAGGAAGGGGGAGGGGGTGAGGCCGAGGCCGCCGTGGCGCCCGGGGGAGAGGGGGACGGGGCGGCGCACCGGCCTCGCCTCCGCCGACGATGCCTCTCCCGATGGAGGGTCACGTTGGGGACCAGCCTCGTGAGTTCTTCATCAGGCTGCGCCGGCCACCGCGTCGTCGTCTTCGTCTCCCTACCCCATTTTCTCGGGAGATGGAGCTCGATCCGACCAAGACCCTCAGGTTGCACATGAGGGGCTGCGGGAACGGCGGCACATGGGTCGACGTTGACTTCCCCGCTCCTCACGTCATGTACCTCCGTCTTGTTCTCTATTTCAAGTTAATGGAGAATGGCCTGCTCTCCGTCAAGGTCTTGGGAGATCTTGGAACTCGCCTAAAGTGTTGCGTGGAGAGCTCCTCCGACGATGAAGATTCCTCCTCAAGCAGGAGTGATGAGGAGGACAGCGAAAGCAACAACGAGGGCGTCGAGCGGCGGGACGCCGACCTCGACTCCGACTGACTGCGTTACCCCTCCCTCGGCCACGTGCCCCACGGAGGGACTTCCTCGTCAAGATCTCCATTGGCGTGTTCCCCGTTGCCTCCTTGGGCGGCTGGTGTAGGAGGGTTGGAGAAGGCGAAGAAGGCGGGTGGCGGCCGTAAAGTCGGACTACGCGGGCACCGACGCCTTCGTCGCGTATTGTCGGCCCGCTGCCTCATCTTCCAGCTCCCCTCCCGGCACCGGGATGTTCTCTTGGTGCCTTCTGCTCCTTGTACCTCACCTAGGCGCTCTTTTTGCCCTCCCTCTATCTTGTTCCACCTTCTGAGGAGAGGGACAAGAAAGGGATTACGGGCATCTTATCTCTTTTTAGTTTGAAATCGTGCGGGCACTTGTTAGATTTAAAATTTGTAATCCCCTTGCTCATGTTTTTCATCTCGTATGAACTGTACCTGTATGGGACGTTTTTAATGAAAAAGGGTGCTTGCCGGGTTCTTTGTGCGTGAGCGAGGCCCATGCCAAGGAGTGAATCCTTGTTATTTTTAAGATAAACATTGACGCCCGGCAACAGGCCTTGCCGTCCCCTTACTTCAGCCGACCATTCTCGCGCTCTTGGCGGAGGCAGGGCGAAGTAGAGTTAGGCCCCTCATTTATTTCCTCGCCACCACGGCTACGACCTGGTTCTGACCCATGGACTTGGGTACTGGAAAAAGGGGGAGCACGGTGGTCTAGGAGCAAAACGAGGTTTCATACGCCCCAACTTCGTACGGAAATGCACAACAGAGGATGAAAGACTTATCTGAATCTGCAGCCCCCGGCAACCTTGGCTTGCCGTGGTTGGATTCTTGTATCTGCAGCCCCTGGCAACCTTGGCTTGCCGAGGCCGGAGCGCCGGCTCGTTCTCTTTCTTCCAAACAGCTCAACAGAAACGTCCATGTACCCTGCGAACCAAAGAGGATGGAAAGGAACAAAGAAACACACACTCGACCTCTATGCTAGGGGCTAGTCGCCGCTAAGCACTATCAACCCTAACCGAGGGAAAGACTTAACCTAGCATGCATGCTAAAACTTGCCGGCAAGGCATTGTACAGAGGGTTACATGCCTTGCCGGCAAGGCTTGTACAAAAGGTGGTTTGCCGGGGGGCCCGGTAACCGCGCCTTATGGTTAAAACTTGCGAAGATGTTTGATATTCCAGGAGTTGCTCACCGGAATAGCATCTTCGGTCTCCAGGCGGGCTGCACCGGGCCTGGTGACTCGTATTACCCGATAAGGGCCTTCCCACTTCGGCGTCAACTTGTTGGAATTCTTGGCCGACTGAACGCGCCGAAGAACAAGGTCGCCTTCCACAAAGCTTCGGGCATGAACCTTGCGGCTATGGTAGCGGCGCAAGGCTTGCTGGTAGCGCGCTGCTCTCACAGCCGCCCGAAGACGATCTTCCTCGAGGAGTGTTGTGTCATCTTGCCGCAATTGCTCTTGCTCAAACTCGTCATAAGCGAGCACTCGAGGTGACCCGTATGTGAGTTCCGTGGCGAGAACTGCTTCTGCCCCGTATACCAGGGCAAAGGGTGTCTGGCCAGTGGCTCGATTCGGTGTCATTCTGATTGACCAAAGAACCACCGGCAACTCATCAATCCAGCGCCTTCCACTCATGCGCAGCTTGTCAAAAGTCTTTGTTCTCAGGCCTCGCAGTACTTCAGCATTTTCCCTCTCCGCCTGGCCGTTGCTCCGAGGGTGTGCCAAGGAAGCGAAACAGACCTTGCTGCCAAGGTCCTGGATGTATTGCATGAATGTGTGGCTTGTGAACTGCGTGCCGTTGTCGGTGATGACCCTATTTGGCACACCAAAATGGCAGACTAGCCCCTTGAAGAACTTGACGGCTGACTGTGCAGTAACCTTCCTCACTGCCTCCACCTCCGGCCACTTTGTGAACTTGTCGATTGCAACGTACAAGTACTCAAAGCCCCCGACAGCGCGGGGGAAAGGGCCCAGTATGTCAAGCCCCCAAACCGAAAATTGCCAGGAGAGAGGAATTGTTTGAAGGGCTTGAGCTGGTTGATGAAGCTTCTTTGAATGGAACTGGCATGCTTCACACCTGGTTACTAGTGCCGTCTCATCCTGCAGGGTAGTGGGCCAGAAGGAACCTTGCCGGCATGCCTTACCGGCAAGGGCCCTTGACCCTATGTGGGAGCCACATATGCCTCCATGTATCTCTGCCAACAGCTCTAGTCCTTCCTCTCGGGGGATGCACTTCAATTTCACCCCGTTCGGTCTTTTTCTGTACAGGACGTCGTCGACGAACTGGTACATGGCAGACCGACGGGCTACTTTCTCCGCTTCTTCCTGCTCCTCAGGAAGTTCCCCTGTCTGGAGGAAACAGACAGTATGGTGTGCTCGTGCTGGAGCCTAGGACTCGACGGCAAGGACTAAAGGCATTTCCTCCGCCACGGGAGCGGCCGTCTCTACGGCCAGGGCTTGACGCCCTGCCGGAGTCAGTTGCCCCACGGTAGGCTCAGTGTCCACGGCAGCATCCTTGCCGGCGGCTCACGGGAGCTCGGCGGGAAAGTACCTGGCGGGGACTGATTTCCTCCGCTTGTTCTGCTCTGTTGATGGTTCAACGGATGGTTGAGTTAACCGAAGCACAAAAGTACCTGGTTCCACAGGCAATTTGAAGGCAGCGCGCTTTGACAGGTAATCGGCGATGTCGTTCTCCGCTCGGGGAACGTGCTCTGCTTGTATACCGTCAAAGCACTCTTCCAGCTTCCTCACCTCATCTACGTAGGCCTCCATCAACGGGCTCTGATAATCTTTGTTGACTTGCCTGACGACAAGCTGTGAATCACCCCTGACGATGAGCTTCTTAACCCCGAGGTCTGCTGCGATCCTGAGACCGGCAAGCAACCCCTCGTATTCAGCAGTGTTGTTTGTGGACATCTCCCTGGGAAAGTGCATCTGGATCACATACTTGAGGTGCTCTCTGGTGGGTGCGACGAGCAACACACCAGCACCGGCGCCTTGCGGCGAGAAAGCCCCGTCAAAGTACATGATCCAGTTGCGACTTGCTTCCTTGCCGGGGAGAGTGGTCTCCTGGATTTCTTCGTCGGGCGTTGGAGTCCATTCTGCAATGAACTCCGCCAAGACTCTGCTCTGGATCGTCGAAGTACTTTCAAACTTCAAACCAAAGCTCGACAGCTCCAAGGCCCACTCCACAATCCTCCCGGTTGCGTCTGGGTTATGCAATATCCGTAGCAACGGGAGGTGGGTGACGACGGTGATTTCATGGGCTTGGAAGTAATGACGCAGCTTCCTCGAGGCCATAAGGAGGCCGAAGAGCAATTTCTGCACACCGGAGTACCTTGACCTAGCCCCCTGCAAGTGGGAGCTGACGAAGTAAACTAGGTGCTGCATCATTTTCTTCTTCTGCACCACTTCATTTGGTTGCGCAGGCCCCGTCCTGATGGCGTCAGGCTCTGCCGGGGACTTTGCCTTGCTGGCACCAGGCCCCGCCTGGGTGCCCCTTGCTCGCCATCCGCCAGTCCTGCCGTTACCACTGCCTCTTCATCGACCTCCATCTGTGCCACTAGCACGTCGCTGACCACTTGATTCGTTGCCGCTAGGTACAGCAACAATGGCTAATGTGGTTTAGGTGCAACTAGTATCGGCGTAGAGGAGAGGTATTTCTTCAAATCCTGTAGCGCTGCTTCGTCCTCTGGGGTCCATTCCATTGGTCCCGCCTTTTTCAAAATTTTGAAAAAGGGAAGGGCGCGCTCGGCAAACTTGGAGATGAATCTGCTCATGGCGGCAACGCAGCCAGTGAGCCAACGCACATCCTTGATCCGCTTGGGTGCCTCAATTTGCTCGATAGCCTTGATCTTGTCTGGGTTTGCCTCGATCCCACGCTGTGACACAAAGAACCCGAGAAGTTTGCCGGACGGAACGCCGAAGACACACTTCTCAGGGTTCAGCTTGAGGTTGATCTTGCGCAGGTTTGCAAACATCTCTTCTAAGTCTTGTACAAGTGTTGCCCTGTCCTTGGTTTTGACCACTATGTCATCCATATATGCTTCCATATTTCTATCTAGCTGGGGCTCAAAACCAATTTGGACTGCTCTTGCAAACGTTGAGCCAGCACTCTTCAACCCGAAAGGCATCCGTAAAAAGCAATACGTACCACACGGGGTGATGAATGCTGTCTTTTCTTCGTCTTCTCTTGTCATGAAGATCTGGTGGTATCCTGAGTAGGTGTCAAGGAATGATAACATATCACACCCGGCCGTGGAGTCAACAATCTAGTCGATGCGCGGCAACTGGAAAGGGTCCTTGGGATAGGCCTTATTGATATCTGTGTAGTCAATACACAGCCTCCACTTCCCATTTTCCTTGCGCACCACCACCGGATTGGCCAACCACGTCGGATGGAGCACTCCTCTCACCAAGCCTGCCGCTTCCAACTTCCTGATCTCCTCTGTGATGAACTCTTGCCTTTCCAGAGCCTGCTTCCTGACCTTCTGCTTGATGGGTTGCGCATGAGGACAGACAGCAAGGTGGTGCTCAATCACCTCCCTGGGAACGCCGGGGATGTCGGATGCTTGCCACGCAAACACATCGACATTCGCCTGCAGGAAGGTGACGAGCGCGCCTTCCTATTTGTTGTCAATGGTGGAGCTTATGGTGAAAGCCCCTCCCGTGCCATCCTCCTTGATGGACACCTTCTTGGTTTCTGGCGGTGCAGCTCTGGATTTCTTGCTCTTGCCGGCAGAGCTCTCTGGCACGTCCTCAATGGTAGCACAACACTCCGTAGAGGTGTGCTTGCCAGAGTGGGTGCGATAGGTCTTGCCGGTCTTCTTCTTCCCTCCCGGGACCTCAGCGGCAGGAGCAAGTGCCTTGGCGGCAGTTGCTGCAACTGCTTCCTGATAGAGTAGGTCGGCGCAGATCAGCGCATCCTTCTTGTCGCAGGGAACGGTGATGATGGTCATCGGCCCAGGCATCTTCAGCATGTTGTAGGCGTAATGTGATGCCGCCATGAACTTGGCTAGTGCCGGGCGGCCGAGGATCCCATTGTAGGGCAAGGGGATCTCGGCTACATCGAAGACAATCCTCTCCGTCCTGTAGTTCAACTCGCTTCCAAACGTCACAGGCAGCGTGACCTTACCCTTCGGCCCCACCGTCAACCAGCATCTTGTTCACCTTGAGGTTGTGTATCGTTGGCGAAACCAACAACGGCAAACACCCGACCGCAATTTTGCATTCAGGGTGGTCCTCGGTGTCAAAGACGATAGGCGTGTTGGACCACTCCAGTGGCTTCTGAGCATCGAACGACGGCTCCGCTGTTGTGATCTCACGCGCGCACTGCTTGAGCTGGCGGTGAGAAGTATGCAGCGAGGCGCCACCATCGATGCACATGGCCTCTGTAGCCTTCTGGAACTCATGCTCGCCGGACTCATCGTCCTCGTCATGATCGTCGTCTTCCTGCTTCTTGTCATGGCCCCGATCGGGCCTCTCTTGCTGGTTATCCTTGCCGCCCGCCACGCTTCTTGCCGGATCCTTCGGCACCATCCTGACCCTTCTCCTTGTCCCGCCTCTCATACTCGGCCTTTTGCTTTTCAGCAAGCAGCTCAACTTGTCGGCAGTTCTGGAGGTCGTGGCCCTTGGTACGGTGGATCTTGCAATACTGCTTGTCGGAGCCCCCTGGCTTGTCGGCAGCCGCCAAGGCCCGGCAAGCGGCGCACCCAGCAATCTCCTTGCCGGGGTCGTCTGCCTTGGCCTTCTTGGCGGCATTGGTGTCATCGGATCCCTCGACGGCAAGCACGACCTTGCCCTTACACTTCCTGTTGCGGCGCTGGCCCTTTTTCGTCGGGGCGGCGGTGTCTTCGTCCGTAGAGTCGGTTTCCACGCCGGCGTCCTCGCCGGGGTACTTCCTTCCCTCTTCAGCTCAGGCACATCTATCGGCCAGAACATAAAGTTCAGCCACATCTTTAACCTTGTTCATCGCCAGCTCTTCACGCATCTTGCGGTTGCGCACATTCTGATGGAACGCACTGATCACGGCGGCGGGATGAACATCTGGGATGTTATATTGCACCCGGCTGAACCTCTGTATGTACTTGCGTAGGTTTTCACCTTCCTTCTAGGGAATGATATGCAAATCGTTTGCCTCGCCATGAGCTTGGTGGCCTCCAGTGAAGGCACCGACAAACTCATGACACAGATCCGACCAAGAAGAAATGGAATCCGCCGCAAGTGCATCAACCAAGACATGACGTTGGGTTTCAGGGCCAACGGGAAGTAATTGGCAAGCACCTTGTCATCACGAGCTCCAGCGGCTTGCATCGCGATGGTGTCGATGCTGAGGAAGTCTGACGGGTGGGTCTTGCCGTTGTACTTCTCGCCGACGTCGGGCTTGAACGTGCGGTGGGACGGCCATTGGAACTGCCGCAGCTCACGGGTAAAGGCTGGGCAACCCACCTCATAAGGTAGGCCGCCGGAGACTCCCGGTGCTGGGTGGTCCATAGCGGGACCCACCCGCTTATCTGACTGGTGGCGTGTATCGCTCCAGCGCTCGATGGTGGTTCGAGCGTCTTCATGGGCTCGCTCCCGAAGAACTTGGCACTGGTCGCGGTGGGTTCGTAGGCTGGACGACGCTATGGAAATGTTATCACAAGCGTCATCACGACGGACCGGCACCCGCGGCAACTGGCGTAGCAGAGGAGAGTGCAACGTGGCTGCAGCACCTCCGGTCCTTCCACCACTGGCATGTGGTGGCTGATACGTCCATTTTGCATCATGATTTTATATTGATATTTATCGCATTATGGGTTGTTATTACACGTTATGTCACAATACTTATGTCTATTCTCTCTTATTTTACAAGGTTTACATGAAGAGGGAGAATGCCGGCGGCTGGGATTCTGGGCTGGAAAAGGAGCAAATATTAGAGACCTATTCTGCACAGCTCCAAAAGTCCCGAAACTTCACGGAAGTCTTTTTTGGAATTAATAAAAAATACTAAGCGAAGAAACTACCAGAGGGGGGCCAGACCCTGGCCACGAGGGTGGGAGGCGCGCCGTACCCCCCTGGGCATGCCCCCTGCCTCGTGGGCCCCCTGGAAGGCCTCCGGTGCCCATCTTCTGCTATATGAAGTCTTTCGTCCAAGAAAAAATCATAAGCAAGCTTTCGGGAAGAAACTCCGCCGCCACGAGGCGGAACCTTCGCGGAACTAATCTAGGGCTCCGGCGGAGCTGTTCTGCCGGGGGAACTTCCCTTCGGGAGGGGGAAATCATCGCCATCGTCATAACCAACGATCCTCTCATCGGGAGGGGGCCAATCTTCATCAACATCTTCACCAGGACCATCTCCTCTCAAACCCTAGTTCATCTCTTGTATCCAATCTTTGTCCCAAAACCTCAGATTGGTACCTGTAGGTTGCTAGTAGTGTTGATTACTCCTTGTAGTTGATGCTAGTTGGTTTACTTGGTGGAAGATCATATGTTCAGATCCATTATGCATATTAATACCCCTCTGATTATGAACATGAATATGCTTTGTGAGTAGTTATGTTTGTTCCTGAGGACATGGGAGAAGTCTTGCTATAAGTAGTCATGTGAATTTGGTATTCATTCGGTATTTTGATGAGATGTATGTTGTCTTTCCTCTGGTGGTGTTATGTGAACGTCGACTACATGACACTTCACAATTGTTTGGGCCTAGAGGAAGGCATTGGGAAGTAATAAGTAGATGATGGGTTCCTAGAGTGACAGAAGCTTAAACCCTAGTTTATGCGTTGCTTTGTAAGGGGCTGATTTGGATCCATATGTTTCATGCTATGGTTAGGTTTACCTTAATACTTCTTTTGTAGTTGCGGATGCTTGCAATAGGAGTTAATCATAAGTGGGATGCTTGTCCAAGTAAGGACAGCACCCAAGCACCGATCCACCCACATATCAAATTATCAAAGTACCGAACGCGAATCATATGAACGTGATGAAAACTAGCTTGACGATAATTCCCATGTGTCCTCGGGAGCGCTTTTCTCTATATAAGAGTTTGTCCAGGCTTGTCCTTTGCTACAAAAAGGATTGGGCCATCTTGCTGCACATTATTTACACTTGTTACTTGCTACCCGTTACAAATTACCTTATCACAAAACTATCTGTTACCTATAATTTCAGTGCTTGCAGAGAATACCTTGCTGAAAACCGCTTGTTATTTCCTTCTGCTCCTCATTGGGTTCGACACTCTTACTTATCGAAAGGGCTACGATAGATCCCCTATACTTGTGGGTCATCAAGACTCTTTTCTAGCGCCGTTGCCGAGGAGTGAAGCGCCTTTGGTAAGTGGAATTTGGTAAGGAAAAATTTATATAGTGTGCTGAAATTTACTGTCACTTGCTACTATGGAAAGTAATCCTTTGAGGGGCTTGTTCGGGGTATCTTCACCCTGACCAGTAGAGCAAATAGTTGCTCCTCAACCTACTGAACCTATAGAAAATGTTTACTTTGAAATTCCTTCGGGTATGATAGAGAAACTGCTGGCTAATCCTTTTACAGGAGATGGAACATTGCATCCCGATTTACACTTAATCTATGTGGATGAAGTTTGTGGATTATTTAAGCTTGCAGGTATGCCCGATGGTGTTATCAAGAAGAAGGTCTTCCCTTTCTCTTTGAAGGGAGATGCATTGACATGGTATAGGCTATGTGATGATATGGGATCATGGAACTACAAACGACTGAAATTGGAATTTCATCAGAAGTTTTATCCTATGCATCTTGTTCATCATGATCGTAATTATATATATAATTTTTGGCCTCACGAAGTAGAAAGCATCGCTCAAGCTTGGGGGAGGCTTAAGTCAATGTTATATTCATGCCCCAATCATGAGATCTCAAGAGAAATTATTATTCAAAAAATTTATGCTCGGCTTTCTCGTAGTAATCAATCCATGCTAAATACTTCTTGTACTGGCTCCTTTATGATGAAGACTATTGAATTCAAATGGGATTTATTGGAAAGAATTAAACTCAACTCTAAAGATTGGGACCTCGACGAAGGTAAAGAGCCAGGTATAACACCTAAGTTTGATTGTGTTAAATCTTTTATGGATACCGATGCTTTCCGTGAATTTAGCACTAAATATGGACTAGACTCTGAGATAGTAGCTTCTTTCTGTGAATCCTTTGCTACTCATGTTGATCTCCCTGAGGAGAAGTGGTTTAAATATAATCCTCCCATTGAAGTAAAAGTAGTTGCACCTATTAAACTTGAAGAAAAGACTATCACCTATAATGATCCTGTTGTTCCTACTGCTTATGTTGAGAAACCACCTTTCCCTGTTATAATAAAGGATCATGCTAAAGCTTCAACTGTTGTCAACAAAAGTAATATTAGGACACACAAACCCCCTGAGCAAGTTCAAGTTGAACCTAATATTGCTATGGTTAAAGATCTCTTGGCTGATAATATTGATGGGCATGTTATTTATTTCTGTGAGGAAACTGCTAGAATTGCTAAGCCTGGTGTTAAAGATAAACATAGACCTGTTGTAGGCATGCCTGTTATTTCTGTTAAAATAGGAGATCATTGTTATCATGGCTTATGTGATATGGGTGCTAGTGCTAGTGCAATACCTCATTCTTTATACGAAGAAATTATGCATGATATTGCACCTGCTGAGATAGAAGATATCGATGTTACCATTAAGCTTGCCAATAGAGATACTATTTCACCGATTGGGATTGTTAGAGATGTTGAAGTCTTGTGTGGGAAGGTTAAATATCATGCTGATTTTCTTGTTCTTGGTTCCCCACAAGATAGCTTTTGTCCCATTATATTTGGTAGACCCTTCTTGAACATTGTCAATGCTAGGATAGACTGCGAAAAGGATATTGTTACTATTGGTTTGGGTGATATGTCTCATGAGTTAATTTTTCTAAATTTCGTAGACAACCCCGTGATGAGGAATTGCCTAGTAAGGATAAAATTATTGGTCTTGCTTCTATTGTTGTGCCTCCTAATGATCCTTTAGAACAATATTTGCTTGACCATGAAAATGATATGTTTATGAATGAAAGAAGGGAAATAGATGAATTATTCTTTAAACAGGGACCTATTCTGAAACACAACTTGCCTGTTGAAATCCTAGGTGATCCCGTGTTTGAGCTTAAACCATTACCTGATACTCTTAAATATGCCTATCTTGATGAAAAGAAGATATATCTTGTTATTATTAGTGCTAAACTTTCAGAGAAGGAGGAAGAGAGATTATTGAAAACTCTGAAGAAGCACCGTACTGCTATTGGATATACTCTTGATGATCTTAAGGGCATTAGTCCCACTCTATGTCAACACAAAATAAATTTGGAGAAAGACGCCTAACCAGTTATTGATCATCAATGATGGCTAAATCCTAAGATGAAAGAAGTGGTAAGAAAGGAAATATTAAAGCTCCTTGAGGCAGGTATAATTTATCCTGTTGCTGATAGTCAGTGGGTAAGTCCTGTCCATTGTGTCCCTAAGAAGGGAGGTATTACTGTCGTTCCTAATGATAAAGATGAATTGATCCGCAAAGAATTATTACAGGTTATAGGATGGTAATTGATTTCCGCAAATTAAATAAAGCTACTAAAAAAGATCATTACCCTTTGCCTTTCATTGATCAAATGCTAGAAATATTATCCAAACATACACATTTTTGCTTTCTAGATGGTTACTCTGGTTTCTCTCAAATACCTGTGTCAGCTGATGATCAAGAAAGACCACTTTTACTTGCCCTTTCGGTACTTTTGCTTATAGACGTATGCCTTTTGGTTTATGTAATGCACCTGCTACCTTTCAAAGATGCATGATGGCTATATTCTCTGACTTTTGTGAAAAGATTTGTGAGGTTTTCATGGACGATTTCTCCGTTTATGGATCCTCTTTTGATGATTGCTTGAGCAACCTTGATCGAGTTTTGCAGAGATGTGAAGAAACTAACCTTGTCTTGAATTGGGAGAAGTGCCACTTTATGGTTAATGAAGGTATTGTCTTGGGGCATAAAATTTCTGAAAGAGGTATTGAAGTTGATAAAGCTAAAGTTGATGCTATTGAAAAGATGTCGTGTCCTAAGGACATCAAAGGTATAAGAAGTTTTCTGGGTCATGCCGGTTTTTATAGGAGGTTCATTAAGGACTTCTCAAAAATTTCTCGGCCTCTGACTAATCTATTACAAAAAGATATACCTTTTGTCTTTGATGATGATTGTGTAGAAGCATTTGAAATACTTAAGAAAGCTTTGATTTCTGCACCTATCGTTCAGCCACCTGATTGGAATTTACCCTTTGAAATTATGTGTGATGCTAGTGATTATGCTGTAGGTGCTGTTCTAGGACAAAGAGTTGATAAGAAATTAAATGTTATTCAATATTCTAGTAAAACTCTAGACAGTGCCCAGAGAAATTATGCTACTACTGAAAAAGAATTCTTAGCAGTTGTATTTGCTTGTGATAAGTTCAGACCTTATATTGTTGATTCTAAAGTAACTATTCACACTGATCATGCTGCTATTAAATATCTTATGGAAAAGAAAGATGCTAAACCTAGACTTATTAGATGGGTTCTCTTGCTACAAGAATTTGATTTGCATATTATTGATAGAAAGGGAGCTGAGAACCCCGTTGCAGACAATTTGTCTAGGTTAGAGAATGTTCTTGATGACCCACTACCTATTGATGATAGCTTTCCTGATGAACAATTAAATGTCATAAATGCTTCTCGTACTGCTCCATGGTATGCTGATTATGCTAATTACATTGTTGCTAAATTTATACCACCTAGTTTCACATACCAGCAAAAGAAAAAGTTTTTCTATGATTTAAGACATTACTTCTGGGATGACCCACATCTTTATAAAGAAGGAGTAGGTGGTGTTATTAGGCGTTGTATACCTGAGCATGAACAGGAACAGATCCTACGCAAGTGTCACTCCGAGGCTTATGGAGGGCACCACGCTGGAGATAGAACCGCACATAAGGTATTGCAATCCGGTTTTTATTGGCCTACTCTCTTCAAGGATGCTCGTAAGTTTGTCTTATCTTGTGATGAATGTCAAAGAATTGGTAATATTAGTAGACGTCAAGAAATGCCTATGAATTATTCACTTGTTATTGAACCATTTGATGTTTGGGGCTTTGATTATATGGGACCGTTTCCTTCCTCTAATGGGTATACACATATTTTAGTTGCTGTTGATTACGTTACTAAGTGGGTAGAAGCTATTCCAACTAGTAGTGCTGATCATAACACCTCTATTAAGATGCTTAAAGAAGTTATTTTTCCGAGGTTTGGAGTCCCTAGATATTTAATGACTGATGGTGGTTCACATTTTATTCATGGTGCTTTTCGTAAAATGCTTGCTAAGTATGATGTTAATCATAGAATTGCATCTCCTTATCACCCACAGTCTAGTGGTCAAGTAGAATTGAGTAATAGAGAGCTCAAATTAATTTTGCAAAAGACTGTTAATAGATCTAGAAAGAATTGGTCCAAGAAACTTGATGATGCATTATGGGCCTATAGAACTGCATATAAAAATCCTATGGGTATGTCTCCGTATAAAATGGTTTATGGAAAAGCATGTCACTTACCTCTCGAATTAGAACATAAGGCATATTGGGCTATTAAAGAGCTCAATTATGATTTCAAACTTGCCGGTGAGAAGAGGCTATTTGACATTAGCTCACTCGATGAGTCGAGAACCCAAGCCTATGAGAATGCCAAACTGTTTAAAGAAAAAGTTAAAAGATGGCATGACAAAAGGATACAAAAGCGTGAGTTTAATGTAGGTGATTATGTGTTGCTATTCAACTCTCGTTTAAGATTTTTTGCATGAAAACTTCTCTCTAAATGGGAAGGTCCTTACGTTATCGAGGAGGTCTATCGTTCCAGTGCCATAAAAATCAATGACTTCGAAGGCACAAATCCAAAGGTGGTGAACGGTCAAAGAATCAAACATTATATCTCAGGTAATCCTATAAATGTTGAAACTAATATTATTGAAACCGTAACCCCGGAGGAACACATAAGGGACACTTTCCAGAACGTTTCAGACTCCGAAAAGGAATAGGTATGTGGTACGGTAAGTAAACCGACTCCAAAACAGTTCTAATGGCAATTTTTATCCGTTTTGGAATATTTAAGAAAATAGGAAAATAAGAAGCAGTCCGGGAAGGACACGAGGCTTCCACGAGGGTGGGAGGCGCGCCCTACCCCCTGGGTGTGCCCCCTGCCTCGTGGGCACCTCATGTACTCTCCGGACTCCGTTTTCTTGCACAATACTTCTTTTGGTCGGTAAAAATTCATTATATAATCCCCGAAGGTTTTGACTCTCGTATCATGCAAATATCCTCTGTTTTTGTTTCGAGCTGTTTTCTGCCAGAGTTGTCAAGGTCAGGCATAATGTCGTCTCCCTCCTCCAACAATGAGGGTAAAGATGCTTGGCTAATGAAGATAGAGCTGAAGAGAGAAGAACCTAGGGAGATCAACAAGGATGATGGGATCAAGAAGGCCATGGAGGATCAAGCTCCAGTAGTAGAAGAAGAAGACATCCTTCCACCTCATCAAAGTCTTCTTACCCCAACTGAGATTGAAGCTTTCAAGATGATTGAGTTAGCTCGTACACAAAACAAGTATCTCACATGTGAAAATATTTTGTTGAAGGAGCATATCGTCGCACTCAAGGGCATTATCCGCAAGTTGGAGGATCTCTTACGCTCGATGTGCGACTATCCATCATCACCACCATCTTCTTCACCAGCAAAGGAGATATAATCATATGGGTATGGGCACTCACCTTGGCAACTGCCAAGCTTGGGGGAGGTGCCCCGGTATCGTATCACCATCACACTCCTATCTTTACCGTTTTTTCTTAGTTCGATCCTTTTGGTAATATCTTGATCTAGTAGAATAAAGTTTTAGTATGATCTAGTTGTGAGTTTTGCTTTATGATCCCTCTATGTAATCGAGTCTGTGAGCTATATAATAAAGATTAGTGTTTGAGTCAAGGGCTTGATTATCTTGCTATGATCTTGTGTGAATAAAAGAAAGAGAAAGAATAAAAAGAAATAAAGAGATCTTATTGATCTTATGGAGAGTAATGACTTCACATATAGAGAGTATGATGATTAAAAGTTGTTGAGAGTTGACAAACATAGCTTTGGTCATTGTTGCAATTAATAGGAAGTAATAAAGAAAGAGAGGTTTCACATATAAATATACTATCTTGGACATCTTTTATGATTGTGAGCACTCATTAACATATGACATGCTAAAGACTTGATGTTGGACAAGGAAGACAATGTAATGGGTTATGTTTTCTTATATCTGAAATAAAGTATATTGTCATGGATCATCCAACATGTTGAGCTTGCCTTTCTCCCTCATGCTAGCCAATTCTTTGCACCAAGTAGAGATACTACTTGTGCTTCCAATACCCTTAAACCCAGTTTTGCCATGAGAGTAAACCATATCTACCTATGGATTGAGTAAGATCCTTCAAGTAAGTTTTCATTGTTGCATGCAATAAAAATTGCTCTCTAAATATGTATGACTTATTAGTGCGGAGAAAATAAGCTTTATACGATCTTGTGATGTGGAAGAAATAAAAGCGACGGACTGCATAATAAAGGTCCATATCACAAGTGGCAATATAAAGCGACGTTCTTTCGCATTAAGATTTTGTGCATCCAACCCCAAAAGCACATGACAACCTCTGCTTCCCTCTGCGAAGGGCCTATCTTTTACTTTTATCTTCTACCCTTATGCAAGAGTCATGGTGATCTTCACCTTTCCTTTTTACATTTTATCCTTTGGCAAGCACATTGTGTTGGAAAGATCCTGATATATATATATCCAATTGGATGTAAGTCATCATGAACTATTATTGTTGATGTCACCCTTGAGGTAAAGGTTGGGAGGCGAAACTATAAGCCCCTATCTTTCTATGTGTCCGATTAAAACCCCTTACCCATAAGTATTGCGTGAGTGTTAGCAATTGTGAAAGACTAAATGATAGTTGAGTATGTGGACTTGCTGAAAAGCTCTTACATAGACTCTTTCCGATGTTATGATAAATTGAAATTGCTTCCATGACTGAGATTATAGTTTGTTGGTTTTCAATGAAGTTTCTGATTCATACTTGACAGTGTGGATAGATTGTTACTTTATCATAAGAAATCATATGACAATATCTATATATATTGCTGTTATAAGAATGATCATGATGCCCTCATGTCCGTATTTTATTTTATCGACACCTCTATCTCTAAACATGTGGACATATTTATCGTTATCGGCTTCCGCTTGAGGACAAGAGAGGTCTAAGCTTGGGGGAGTTGATACGTCCATTTTGCATCATGCTTCTATATTGATATTTATCGCATTATGGGCTGTTATTACACGTGATGTCACAATACTTATGTCTATTCTCTCTTATTTTACAAGGTTTACGTCAAGACCGAGAATGCCGGCGGCTGGGATTCTGGGCTGGAAAAGGAGCAAATATTAGAGACCTATTCTGCACAGCTCCAAAAGTCCTGAAACTTCACGGAAGTCTTTTTTGGAATTAATAAAAAATACAGAGCGAAGAAGCTACCAGAGGGGGGCCAAACCCTGGCCACGAGGGTGGGAGGCGCGCCCTACCCCCCTAGGCGCGCCCCTGCCTCGTGGGCCCCCTGGCAGGCCTCCGGTGCCCATCGTCTGCTATATGAAGACTTTCGTCCGAGAAAAATCATAAGCAAGCTTTCGGGAAGAAACTCCGCCGCCACGAGGCGGAACCTTGGCGGAACCAATCTAGGGCTCCGGCGGAGCTGTTCTGCCGGGAAAACTTCCCTCCGGGAGGGGGAAATCATCGCCATCGTCATCACCAACGATCCTCTCATCGGGAGGGGGACAATCTTCATCAACATCTTCACCAGCACCATCTCCTCTCAAACCCTAGTTCATCTCTTGTATCCAATCTTTGTCCCAAAACATCAGATTGGTACCTGTAGGTTGCTAGTAGTGTTGATTACTCCTTGTAGTTGATGCTAGTTGGTTTACTTGGTGGAAGATCATATGTTCAGATCCATTATGCATATTAATATCCCTATGATTATGAACATTAATATGCTTTGTGAGTAGTTACGTTTGTTCCTGAGGACATGGGAGAAGTCTTGCTATAAGTAGTCATGTGAATTTGGTATTCGTTCGATATTTTGATGAGATGTATGTTGTGTTTCCTCTAGTGGTGTTATGTGAACGTCGACTACATGACACTTCACCATTGTGTGGGCCTAGAGGAAGGCATTGGGAAGTAATAAGTAGATGATGGGTTGCTAGAGTGACAGAAGCTTAAACCCTAGTTTATGCGTTGCTTCGTAAGGGGCTAATTTGGATCTATATGTTTCATGCTATGGTTAGGTTTACCTTAATACTTCTTTTGTAGTTGCGGATGCTTGCAATAGGAGTTAATCATAAGTGGGATGCTTGTCCAAGTAAGGACAGCACCCAAGCACCGATCCACCCACATATCAAATTATCAAAGTACCGAACGCGAATCATATGAACGTGATGAAAACTAGCTTGACAATAATTCCCATGTGTCCTCGGGAGCGCTTTTCTATATATAAGAGTTTGTCCAGGCTTGTCCTTTGCTACAAAAAGGATTGGGCCATCTTGCTGCACTTTATTTACACTTGTTACTTGCTACCCGTTACAAATTACCTTATTACAAAACTATCTGTTACCTATAATTTCAGTGCTTGCAGAGAATACCTTGCTGAAAACCGCTTGTCATTTCCTTCTGCTCCTCGTTGGGTTCGACACTCTTACTTATCGAAAGTACTACGATAGAACCCCTATACTTGTGGGTCATGAGTGGCTCGACGGAGCGTCGACCCGAGGTCCCCGCCGGTCGCGGTTCATCTTTGTTGGCGACACTGACGACGCTCCGAATGGTGGCTCTCCACTCGTCGAGCTTTTCTGTGGCAGGAGGGAAGTCGAGGAGCAGCTGTGCGCGCGCCAAAGCTTCTGCTGGTGTGGGTGGCAGCGAAAGCTACATGGACCATGGCGCGCTCCGACTTCTAACCACGTTAGAAGGAGCTCTATCATGGCCCGGCGGCTGTGTGCCATTTTCTCCAGCACTTCAGCGGGCATGCTGGCCTCCTTCATCCCGCAAATGATGCACAGGACTCTTCCCACGGCGGCGTCCGGGGTCACCAGCGTGGAGACACTGCTCGTCGCACACGCCCTGGGAAGAGCGCGCTGTGGGCGCCGGCGTACGCGTCTTGGAAGTCATCGCGCCGCCCGTGGGTGGCACGGCGCCGCCCCCGGAGGGCCCCGTGCTGCCTGCGGGGGGCCTAGCTCCGTCTCTGGATTTGGCGGTGTGCGGCTCGTCGTCTCGCGCACGAACGACGCCGCTCGCCGGGCTCTGACTGCCAGAGCGGTGTTGGTGCTCGCGGGCCGCGCCTCGGTTCTGTCCGCGACCGGCCCGCTACTCGCCCGCACCGGTTCGGGCCGTCCGGCTCCGAATGAACCCGATCACCATGATCGTCTTCTTCTTGGGAGCCATGGCGATGAAGAACTACTAGGCTAACCGCTAGACCGGATTTTCACAACTGCGCCCCCTACCTGGCGCGCCAAAGATGTCGGGGAAACGACACCTATGGGATCACTGGAATCCCTTCTACGGTTGGCGGGCGCGGGGTTGTGCAAAGAGCGGGTCTGACAGGAAGCACACAGATCGTTTACCCAGGTTTGGGCCGTGGGGATGCGTAAAACCCTAGTCCTGCTTTGGTGTGTGTATTGGAGTGTTCTTGTGTTCTTGAGCTAGCTACGGGGTGTGACTTGCCCAAAAGATCTGAATCATTCTCCTGGTCGCCTCGGGCCTCCTTTTATAGGCAAACAGGGGTTGCCACAGTGGCACACAGGAGGTGGAAAGGTCTACAGTCGATGAGTCTATCCTCTGGCACCGTCGAACAAACGCATTTATTGCGCTGCCGACGTGCCCCTCTTGGTTTATCGGGGACGGCAAGGAAGCACGTCCCAGCTGTCGCCGCTTCGCCTGGCATCGACACGCATCCGAGCTGACGAGGCATCGTGGCACCACGTTGGCTGGCTGCTGGGCTGGCGCGGTGGTGGAGCCTTCACGAAGACATACATGCCACCACGCAGGTGCTTGCTGAGTTGGTCGTGGAGGCCGCCCGTCGCCACGCAGGTGCCTACTCGACTGGTTGAGCTGGCAGTTGCATGGGGACGGCGGTGGAGCCTTGGCAGACACGGGCCTGGCCGCGGCCCCGTAAGTGTCTTTGGAAGGGCCTTGCCCGGGCCCCGGCAAGGGTCTTGCCGTGGCACCGTGGTCGTCCCCGGCAAGGGTCTTGCCGGGGGCCTCGTGGATTTCCTCGGCAAGGATCTCGCCGAGGGTCGTCGTCTTCTGGTCCTTATCTGATCTTGTGTGTTTATGATCTTGACGAAGATCTACATGCCACCACAGAGGCGCCTCCCAAGCCTTGGTTCCAATGTAGTTGGTTGGTGGTGTTGGAACCCGCGGGCTCAAGGGTGGCCTGCTCTGCTGGCATCGGGCAAGTTGCCCCGGCAAGGCTCTTGCTGGGGCCGCAGAGGCTGCCCCGGCAAGGGTCTTGCCGGGGGAGTCCACCTCGCCCTCTTGCTCTTTTGCATCCTCTGGTCTTGGCGTTGCCTCTGGTCGCCTTGTGCTCTGGCTTCCCTCTTCTGCCCTGCTCAGTGTGGCCGTGGGCGCGGCTCTGACTGCCTGTGCACAAGTAAAGGGGTAAAAAGGAGTGCCCCTAGTTTTGTACACCGACACAAAGTAGCGTAAATATTTCCCTCAGTTTTTGAGATCCAAGGTATCATTCCAGTAGGAGGCCACACGCAAGTCCCTCGTACCTACACAAACAAATAAGAACCTTGCAACCAACGCGATAAAGGGGTTGTCAATCCCTTCAGGGCCACTTGCAAAAGTGAGATCAGATAGAGATGATAAGATAATATTTTTGGTATTTTTATGATAAAGATTGAAAGTAAAGATTGCAAAGTAAAAATAGATTGGAAACTTTATATGATGGAAAATAGACCCGGGGGCCATAGGTTTCACTAGTGGCTTCTCTCAAGATAGCATAGGTATTACGGTGGGTGAACAAATTACTGTCGAGCAATTGATAGGAAAGTGCATAATTATGAGAATATCTAGGCATGATCATGTATATAGGCATCACATCCGCAACAAGTAGACCGACTCCTGCCTGCATCTACTACTATTACTCCACACATCGACCGCTATCCAGCATGCATCTAGAGTATTAAGTTCATAAGAACAGAGTAACGCATTAGGTAAGATGACATGATGTAGAGGGATAAACTCAAGGAATATGATATAAACCCCATCTTTTTATCCTCGATGGCAACAATACAATACATGTCGTTTCCCTTTCTGTCACTGGGATCGAGCAACGCAAGATTGAACCCAAAGCTAAGCACTTCTCCCATTGCAAGAAAGATCAATCTAGTAGGCCAAACCAAACTGATAATTCGAATAGACTTGCAAAGATAACCAATCATACATAAAAGAATTCAGAGAAGATTCAAATATTGTTCATAGATAATCTTGATCATAAACCCACAATTCATCGGATCTCGACAAACACACCGCAAAAAGAATTACATCGAATAGATTTTCAAGAAGATCGAGGAGAACTTTGTATTGAGATTCAAAGAGAGAGAAGAAGCCATCTAGCTAATAACTATGGACCCGAAGGTCTGTGGTAAACTACTCACACATCATCGAAGAGGCTATGGTGTTGATGTAGAAGCCCTCTGTGATCGATGCCCCCTCAGGCGGAGCGCCGGAAAAGGCCCCAAGATGGGATCTCACGGGTACAGAAGGTTGCGGCGGTGGAAATAGGGTTTCGTGGTGCTCCTGGATGGTTTCTGGGTACGTAGGTATATATAGGAGGAAGAAGTAGGTCGGTGGAGCCACGAGGGGCCCACGAGGGTGGAGGGCGCGCCCAGGGGGTAGGCGCGCCCCCCTGCCTTGTGGCCTCCTTGTTGGTTTCTTGACGTCCACTCCAAGTCCTCTGGATCACGTTTGTTCCAAAAATCACGCTCCCGAAGGTTTCATTCCGTTTGGACTCCATTTGATATTCCTTTTCTGCGAAACACTGAAATAGGCAAAAAACAGCAATTTGCACTGGGCCTTGGGTTAGTAGGTTAGTCCCGAAAATAATATAAAAGTGTATAAATAAGCCCATTAACATCCAAAACAGAATATATTATAGCATGGAGCAATCAAAAATTATAGATACGTTGGAGACGTATCAATTTTTTTGTGAATTTTGGCATGGCTTGTGCTATAATATAGGAAATATCGAGTGCTTTGGAAATGCCACAAAGAGCATTTAACGTCATTTTGGGTTTTGCCGTCGAGTTATAATCTTTACATTTGGAACGCAGGAGATGTCTGATGACGATGGGATCCAGGAGTGCGAGTAATGCTACGATGACCGGGGTTTGTGCGACAGGTTTCTTCACCTGCAAGATGATAGGCTTTTCACCGTGAAGCTGGAAGAGACCTTTGATGTTTGTACGGTACACAACGACAAGCATTTCATCGTAACTAATATCATCACTTGTGCTACTTTTGTTCAAAGTGTAATTTCTGGAAAAAAAAATTCAATTCAATTAGTACATCCCGTGCCATGCTAGACCATATGTATTGGAGAAGCTTGGTTTTGGTTTAGAAGACTTTGAGAGTATGGAGACGAGGAGGGATCACTTAAGAACTAAACATGGTTATGAGTTTCTGGTTAAGCTGTACAATGCGGTCAATCACTCCCATTTCGGTTGCTCTACCTGGGAAGCTCTCTGCAAGGCATATGGATTTGAGGAGGGTATGCAAATAAGATTTGATATTCGTCCCGGAGATTATGATGATGATGATAATATCGACATCTGGGTGGATGTGGACATGCCTTCAGTTTTGCCTAGATGTGAGTTTGTCAAACTAATTTGTTAAATTAAGTAATTTATATTGTTAATTTAAAAATATTTGGTGTTCGTCGGTAATAAACTTATTTATTTATAATTGTCAACTTATTTCTTATCTTCAAGAAATACTCTGAAGGTTGTAGACAACACATACTACAGCTATGACTCCGAGCTTAATTGTGAGGAGAAAGGTTATCTTGTCTCATTCATAGAAGATATTGAGGCCTTTAAAACCAATCACTCTATCAGCCCAAATTATACTAGATACGTGCTACTAGTCCATAAATTGCTTGATGGTAACTTCATTGCCAAAACTTGGTAAGATTTTGTTAATGATGGTAACTTCATTGCATGATTATAACAATTTTATATGGTTTTGGTATGATTTGAATGGAACTAACCTGGACTGACGCAGTTTTCAGCAGAACTACCGTGTTGTTGTTTTTTGTGTAGAAATAAAAGTTCTCGGAATGGGCTGAAAATTTACGGTGATTTTTTATGGACCAGTAGAGACCCACGAAGCACCAGGGCCAGGCCAGAAGAGCCACGAGGGCACGACAAGCCTGGGGGCACGCCTGTCAGTGTCAAAACCGGCGGATCTCGGGTAGGGGGTCTCGAACTGTGCGTCTAAGGCGGATGGTAACAGGAGGCGGGGGACACGATGTTTACCCAGGTTCGGGCCCTCTCGATGGAGGTAATACCCTACTTCCTGCTTGATTGATCTTGATGATATGAGTATTACAAGAGTTGATCTACCACGAGATCGTAGAGGCTAAACCCTAGAAGCTAGCCTATGGTATGATTGTTGTTGTCCTACGGACTAAACCCTCCGGTTTATATAGACACCGAAGGGGGCTAGGGTTACACAGAGTCGGTTACAAGGGAGGAGATCTACATATCCGTATTGCCAAGCTTGCCTTCCACCCCAAGGAGAGTCCCATCCGGACACGGGACGAAGTCTTCAATCTTGTATCTTCATAGTCCAACAGTCCGGCCAAAGGATATAGTCCGGCTGTTAGAGGACCCCCTAATCTAGGACTCCCTCAGTAGCCCCTGAACCAGGCTTCAATGACGATGAGTCCGGCACGCAGATTGTCTTCGGCATTGCAAGGCGGGTTCCTCCTCCGAATACTCCATAGAAGATTTTGAACACGGGGATAGTGTCCGGCTCTGCAAAACAAATTCCACATACCACCGTAGAGAGAATAATATTTCCACAAATCCAATCTACTGACAGCTTTTCATAACGTGACGTCCTGCAGTGGTCTGGTCTTGACGAACCATTTTTCCCGTGCCTGCCACTACACGTGTTGCGAGGCAGTTTTATTGGCACGTCTTGTTGAAGCAGAGATCGTGTCCTTCTTTTCACGGGATTCTCATCAATACGGGTGTGGGTAACCCAATCGTGCCTGTTGGTATGACTCCTCGATTTTAGGCAAGTTCCAAACGGCCACGCGGAGGACGCTTGAAATTCACCCTCTCTATAAAGGGGCCAAGGCCAGTCCTTTTCTTCTCGCGCTCAATCGAATCCTTCCCCCACCTAGAGTTCCAACACCCAAGGCTCAGGTTAGGCGCTTCGGACCTTCAGTCATGTCCGGATCCAACCTTCAAGGTCGGTGGATGCCCTCCTCTGTGATAGAGGAGGATATCAAGGACCTAAGAGAAGCCAGGTATCTGACCGCCGACATCTCGCACAGGCTGCCTGCTCGAGGGCAGGTCAACCCCACTCCCGAACCCAACGAGAGTGTCGTATTTATTTCCCACTTCCTCCGAGGGCTAGGCTTTAGTCTTGATCCCTTCGTTAGAGGGCTTATGTTCTACTACGGGCTCGATTTCCATGATCTGGCTCCGGATTCCATCCTTCACATCTCGTCGTTCATCGTCGTGTGTGAAGCCTTCCTCCGCATCACCCCACACTTCGGCTTATGAGTCCAGACCTTCAATGTGGAGCCGAAGATAATTGAGGGGCGACACGCAGAGTGCGGAGGTGCCATAATAAGCAAAGGCGCGGATGCTCCATGGCCAAAGGGTTCCTTCCCAGAGACGTCCAATTTATGGTAGCGGGCGTGGTTTTACATCACAGCTCCCCGAGGTACTAAGTGGGAGGCCGCCCCCGCCTTCCGTTCGGGCCCCCCGCCACAACTGGCGTCGTGGGTCAACAAGGGGCTGGACTGGGGGCCAGCAAATGATGTGCCGACATTGCAGAGTCGCATCCGAGATCTCCTCCAGAGAGATGTCAACCTTGTCAAGGTAATGCAAGTCATGCTAGTTCGTCGAGCCCTGCCTTGCGAACGTCAACCTCTCCGTATGTGTGAGTTCAACCCAGAAGGGTCGCACTATTCAGCAATTCTTAGGCGTGACGCTCGAAGAGATGTATGAATTGTTCTTCGGATCACGAATAAAGTGTCCGGACACCACCGAGGATGCGGGTCTAAACTGCAATCGTCCAGACACCCAAGTAAGTAATTCCGTGGCCGAACACGTTGTCTTTTAATTTACCACAACATCATTCTGAAAAGTCGTCTTTTGACCAGGACTGGATAAAAAGGCGAAGATGATCAGGTGTTCGGCCCCCCTTCCCGAAGGCTCACCGGATCCCGTACTAGCCAGGATGCTTGAGCTTGCGCCCTATCAAGCGCCATCAGGGGAAGATAAAGGGAGGAACAAAGAAGCCGAAAGTGAGCCTCACTCATTATTCATCCAAACCGGGGGAATTAGTGCCTCCGCGAAGGAGGATAACCGGGGAGAAGAATCTAAAATTCCCTCTCCCCAGGGAAGGAAGAGGACCGCCTCTGAAGACTTGGAAGTAATGGTCTCCAAGCGTGGGAAGAAACCTTTGTCACAGGGCCCTACCCCGGAGGGCATCCTTACCGCACAGTACCCGCGAGGGGGCCAGCCCTCCACCGAGCTGTAAGTAAATAAAAGTACTTTATAGTAAATATACCCTGCTTCATTTCTGAGAATAATAACCGAGATGTATGTCTTGTAGTTCGGATCATAGCCCTTCTCGACAGAGTTCGTCTTCGGGGGATCTTCTTCCGGAGATGATGGAAAGCGAAACGCCTCCCCGCGCCTCCCCGCCTCGTGAAGCGGGCGACCCTGAGGTGTCGTCACGGAGGATTTCCCCTGATTCGCCAAGGCCAGAAGGTAACCCTTCGCCCACCCGAAGTCCGGAGTATTCGGCTCCTAAGGAGAGCCACAAAAAGAGTCTGGGACTGTCCAGTGCGTGACCAGACGCACTGATGAATCTTCTGGAGCAAGCGGCTATCTCAGAAAAGCATCGTACGCTAATGGGTACGATGGTTGAGAAGATTTCATCCGCCGAAAGCGGGTTGCATGAAGCTTTCATGAGCCTGCTGAGAGGCTTTGAGGTACGCGAAGTAATATGTGTATTTTTGACGGTACCGCACACGCCAGGTGTGCCCTATGTAGATAGTAGCCCCTGATACTCTGGTTGCTGTCGAAAAAGACGGCAAATAGAGGATCATAGTCCCAGGTAATAACCGTGCTGCTTTCACGTGCAGGCGGCTGAGGGTCCGGTGGCTAGCTGGACTGGTGAGTTTGCCGAACTGAAGCGGCAACTTGATGCGGCAGACGCCGACATCGTGCTTGTAAACAAGCGGCTTGACGAGGCACAGGGTATGTATTCTCCTATGTTTGACACATATTAAGAGGAGCATGATGCTAGTATCTGTAATATGCTGTGACTGCAGATGGAGCTATCGCCGTGGAGACCCTTCGGGCGGAACTTGCCCGAGCCAAGGAACAAGCCAGGAAGAGTGATGCGGCCGCCCTAAAGGCGGTCGAAGAGCTAAGAGCCGAACAGGCTGCGCATTGCCAGAGCAAAGAGAAAATAGCCAAGATGGCTGTTGAGCTGAAAGATGCCGCCGACCGTTATGAGCTTCTCGAAAAGGAAAGCCAAACGAAGGCGGCGGACCTAGAGAAAGCCATGGTAGCAGCCAAGGAAGCCTGCTCGAAAATCAGAGCGGCGAAGGAGGAGCTACGTCAAGCCAGAAATATCACGGCTGCGAAGCCCTTTTTGTTGCGGACGAAGTTCAGAGATCCTAAGTATGCCCTTCTGGATCAATTATGGAGTTCTGCGGATGTGTACCTGGATTTGGCAGCAAGTGCTGCTGATGCGACCAAGTATTTCGAAGATCAAAAAGATCACGAAGTGGAGAAGTTGTTCTGGTCGCAATTCGATGCTCCGGCGCGTCCGCTGCTGTTAAATGAGCAAATGGCCGAGTGGGCCAAGCTCCATAGGCTGTCCGGGCTCGCCATGAGGTCTGTTGTGGATCATCTTTGGCCGGACGGGCCAAGACCGAATAGTTATTTTGGCTTAGTGCAACGATTCCTTGGTGGTGTGCCGCATATCGACACTGTGAAGAGGTCGGCGTGCATAGAGGGCGCGCGGATGGCTCTCGCCCGTGTCAAGACATACTGGGCAGAGATGGAGGCCACTGCTATTGCAACCCAGAGTTCGGCCGTAGGCCGGGTATCGGCCGAGAACTATTTTGAAGAAGTCTTAGAAGGCGCTCGCTTAATAGAGGCTCAGTGCTCGAAGAGTATCATGTTCTAGTGACATGTATCCCAATTGTAAGAACAATTTTATTTGAATTATAAAGGCTGTGTTTATACTTTTGCCCGAAAGTATTATTATGCCTCCTGTGCGGTCGTTTATGTATATATATATATATATACATATATATATCCTGAAAGTTTGCAGTCGTCGGCTTCAGCCCCCACGCATATAATGCGGGGGTGTTCGCAAAAGCGTGTCTTCACACTTGATCCAACGTCTTGGTCCATTAAGGAGGTGGTAGCGCAGCGAACGAGGCAATCGGACTATATTGCTTTAACACTTTCACTTAACCATAGGAGTTTGACAGTGGGGCTACTATATAGCCCCTGGTATTTCCGCGGCCACCCGAATGCGGTGCGCGTACGTACATGACCGGGAAAGCCGGTCCTTCATTAATGCGGAGGAATACCGAAGATTCCGATGAGTCATCGAGTGGTTGACCAGTCTCACGCTTTATCATGACAGTCAGTTTTCGGCTTTCTCTACCGAGGTGCTCATCCGGATGAACCAGGGCACAATCGCAGTAGTTCTCCCGGTGCCACCTTAGCCGATAGAGCAGAACGTAAGGTATCAAAACGCGGGAGCCGGGCAAACCCAACATTTGACCAAAGACATGATTCGGAGCTGATGCATATAAGGCCAAACTCGCGATGCCGAACACTCCCTAAGGTATTCGGTCTTTAACACATATACCGGGCTGAGTAACGCCCTTGATAATGAACCCCGAGTGTCCAGGTACGTGCATTATTCTGACGTGGCGAAATGCCAATAACTTCAGCATCCCTCTCGGTTATTCTGAGTATCCGAAGGATGTGAAGCAACAAGAGACAGTAAAAAAAGGTTTACACAGGGTCTTAATCTAAAAAGAAACCTTTGAGCGGGGCCCTGCTGCACGTCTGCGCCTGTGTCTCCATTGTGCCGTATCCTGGAAGGGTGTAGCACGATTATCATCTGTAAAAGAGAAGAACTTAGGTGAAAGTTATTGTGCGAAGAATTGGTTATTCTCAATAAACCATTAAAATTCAAGATAAGTAAGGTCAAGCCGAACTGTAGTCCTTTGTACATGCGGGAAGCCCCTGGTACCACCTATGGGGGTATATCCATCAAACCAATCTCAGGTTTATCTAAGCTGTTACAGCTAGTGATGCGCCGGACTTCGTCTAGCCGTGTCCGCGGTCTTGATGACCGATCATTTATTCTGGTTGGAGAGGCCATTTAGTGTTCGGCTGCTAAAGCTGCCACACATTCTTCCGCGCGTAGGGAACGCTCGACATTTACGCTAACTGTGATGATGCCATGTGGACCGGGCATCTTAAGCTTAAGATAAGCATAATGCGGCACTGCATTAAAACGAGCAAAGGCCGTTCTTCCGAGTAGTGCTTGATAGCCACTTCGGAATGGAGCGATGTCGAAGGTTAACTTTTCACTTCGGAAGTTGTCGGGGGAACCGAATACAAGCTCTAGTATGAGAGAGCCCGTGCAGCTGGCCTCTGGGCCTAGTATTACTCCTTTAAAGGTAGTATTGCTTTGGCTAATTCTCATTGGGTCTATCCCCATTTTGCGGACTGTGTCCTGATATATCAGATTAAGACTACTACCGCCGTCCATGAGGACTCGGGTGAGATGGTATCCGTTGATTATTGGGTCTAGCACCAAGGCAGCCAGTCCTCCGTGCCGGATACTTGTCAGGTGATCCCTGCGATCAAAAGTAATCCATCACGCCGACCAAGGGTTGAACTTAGGGGTGGCGCGTATGTCTCGGAGTGCATGTTTGCTCCTCCTCTTCGTCACGTGAATCATGTTCACTGTTTTGACCTTTGGTGGGAACTTTTTCTGTCCCCCAGTGTTTTGCTGACGAGGCTCATCCTCGTCTTCACTTGGTGTCTCCCTCCCCTTGTGTTCGACGTTTAACTTGTCGGCCTGCTTGAAGACCCAGCATTCTCTGTGGGTGTGATTTGCAGGTTTATTAGAGGTGCCATGAATCTGACATAATTTGTCTAGAATCTTGTTTAGGCTGGACAGTCCATCTCTATTGCCTTTGAAAGGCTTTTTCCGCTGACCGGGTCGAGAGCCCCTAAATCCGGCGTTTACCGCCGTGTTGTCTGGGTTGTCTTCGTTATTTCGACGCTTGCTTTTGTTGCGTCGTGGTTTTCCATTACCATCCCTGACTTCAGATGTGCCTGGGTCGCTGGTGCTACTACGGGCCAGCCAGCTATCTTCGCCCGCGCAAAAGCGGGTCATAAGCCTTGTTAGGGATGCCATTGTCCTTGGTTTTTCTTGGCCGAGGTGTCTAGCGAGCCATTCGTCTCGGACGCTGTGTTTGAAAGCTGCTAAGGCTTCGGCGTCCGGGCAGTCGACGATTTGGTTCTTCTTAGTGAGAAATCTGTTCCAAAGCTTTCGGGCTGACTCTCCGGGCTGTTGAATTATATGGCTTAACTCGTCTGCATCTGGAGGTCGGACATAGGTCCCTTGAAAGTTAGCCCTGAAAGCATCCTCAAGCTCCTCCCAACTTCCAATTGAATTTTCGGGGAGGCTCTTCAGCCAGTGCCGAGGTGGTCCTTTCAGCTTGAGGGGCAAGTATTTGATGGCGTGGATATCGTCTCCGCGAGCCATATGGATGTGGAGGATGAAGTCCTCAATCCAGACCCCCGGGTCTGTCGTCCCGTCGTACGCCTCTATGTTCACGGGTTTGAATCCCTCTGGAAATTCGTGATCCAGCACCTCATCGGTGAAACATAGGGGGTGCGCGGCACCCCTGTATTTGGATGTGTCATGGCGTTCTGACGGTTGTAGTGTTCGGTTTTGATTATGCGCTGGGGCGCGCTTCCTAGATCCGTAGATGGATCTGGTCATGCCGGCCTTTTGATGCGAGTCCTCGCGTGGATCGTGTGCTGACTTATGTGCGGCCTCGTTAGCCGCTCTATCGCGGCCACGAGGTGGTCGATCCAACCGGTCGGCCGTTTTATTTTTCGGCTGTGTAGGCTCTAAGGCCTCATCATCGAATTCAGGCAACAGCTTGCGCTTTGGATAGCTCTTTGTGTGGCGACTACCACCATACTTTTCTTCAGTGTCGAGCACTTTGTTCCATCTACTGTTGAGCGTATTCTGCGCGGCTTTAAGCCTTTGCTTCTGCTTCTTCAGACTCCTCAAGGTGGCAATGAGCCTTCTACGGAGGTTCTCTTGTTCCAATTGCCCTTCCGGGATGGTGTGTGCATCGTCGTCCGGACTGATTTCCTCTCCGGAGATAGGTTGATGAGCTTTATCCTCGGCATCGCCGTGATCGGACAGCGGCTCCGTACTATGTTCGTCGTCCGCTGCTTCATCATGCTCTGTCACTGGGTCGTCGTTTCCTCTGGAGTCAACCGGGGTATTATTTTTTCTTGCGTTGTTATCGCCATTCTTGCCGAGGCGGGATTTGGAGCGGCGCCTACGCCGTCGCTTTGGTTGCTTCTCGAGGGAGTTATCCTTCGCTGCATCCTTCCGTTCCTCGTCATTGTTTTCTTTGGGTATCCACCATATATATATATTGTGTGATGAAGTGGCCATCCAGCGCCCTATGGGTGGTGATTCCTGTTCCTCTCCTGCATCGTCGTCCATACCGTCGATGTCTTCAGAGTCGAAGTCAAGCATGTCGGTTAAATCGTCGACAGTGGCTATTAAGTGGGTGGTGGGTGGGGAACGAATTTCTTCGTCGTCCGCATCCCATTCTAGCCGGATATAGTTCGGCCAAGGGTCTTCTGACAGGGAGAGAGACCTTAACGAGTTTAGCACGTCGCCAAAGGGCGAGTGCTGAAAGATATCCGCGGAGGTAAACTCCATGATCGGTGCCCAATCGGATTCGATAGGCACGGACGCAGGCGGCTCGGAGCCCATGGCCGGGGACGAATCCAACAGTTCGGCAACACGGGCCTCGTAGGAGGTGAAGTCAGTATTCGGCTCTATCGCCAATAAGTGTGCGGCCTCCGTGGCGGGGTTCATCCACCCGTCCTCAGATGGCGCAATTTGTTCCGGATTGAGGGGCGGACTAGTTGCAGGTGTGATCTCCCGAACACTGTCCGACGGCGGAGCTAAGTCATGCTCGTCGTGATTGTGCGGCGCACCTGACATGGGCTCGAATCCGTCGAAGATCAAGTCTCCGCGGATGTCGGCAGTGTAGTTCAAGTTTCCAAACCTGACCTGATGGCCAGGGGCGTAGCTCTCGATCTGCTCCAGATGGCCAAGCGAGTTGGCCCGCAGTACGAAGCCGCCGAATACGAAGATCTGTCCGGGGAGGAAAACCTCACCCTGGATCGCATCGTTGCCGATGATCGAAGGAGCGATCTAGCCTTACGGTGACGGCACAGTGGAACTCTCAATGAAAGCACCAATGTCAGTGTCAAAACCGGCGGATCTCGGGTAGGGGGTCCCGAACTGTGCGTCTAAGACGGATGGTAACAGGAGGCGGGGGACACGATGTTTACCCAGGTTCGGGCCCTCTCGATGGAGGTAATACCCTACTTCCTGCTTGATTGATCTTGATGATATGAGTATTACAAGAGTTGATCTACCACGGGATCGTAGAGGCTAAACCCTAGAAGCTAGTCTATGGTATGATTGTTGTTGTCCTACCGACTAAACCCTCCGGTTTATATAGACATCGGAGGGGGCTAGGGTTACACAGAGTCGGTTACAAGGGAGGAGATCTACATATCCGTATTGCCAAGCTTGCCTTCCACGCCAAGGAGAGTCCCATCCGGACACGGGACGAAGTCTTCAATCTTGTATCTTCATAGTCCAACAGTCCGGCCAAAAGGATATAGTCCGGCTGTCCGAGGACCCCCTAATCCAGGACTCCCTCAGCGCCCCCTAGGGCACGCCCCCCGAGTTTGTCGCTCCCTCATGGGCCCCACTAGCGTGAGATCGACGCTAAAAATCCTATAAATACCCAAACCCCCGAAAAGAACCCTAGATGAGAAGTTCCGCCGCCGCAAGCCTGTATATCCATGAAAACTCAATCGGGACCCTGAATTCATTCGGAGGCCATCTTCATCATCCCGGTGGCCACCATAATGAGGAGGGAGTAGTTCACCCTCGGGGCTGAGGGTGTGTACCAGTAGCTATCAGTTTGATCTCTCTCTCTCTCCCTCTCTCCCTCTTCCTCTCTCTCTCTCTCTTGTGTTCTTTATTTGGCACAATCTTGATGTACCATGAGCTTTGTTGATATAGTTGGATCATATGGTGTTTCTCCCTCTCTATCTTGTTGTGATAAATTGAGTTTTTACCTTTGAGATTTCACTATTATAGGAGAACACTTGATGTATGTCTTGCATAGGAATACCCATGGCGACAATGGGGTATTATATTTATTCACTTGATGTATGTTCTGGCACTCAACTCGCGGATTCCCGAGGTGACATTGCGTAATCTATGCATAGGATTGATGCACGTTATTGTCCTAATTTCTCCGGTAGAAATCTTGGGGCATTCTTTGAAGTTCTTTGTGTTGGATTCAATATTATGAATCTGCAGTTGTTTGATGCGTATTGTATAATTGACTCACATATACTTGTGGTGACATTGGAGTATGTATGTGACATTAGAGTTGGTTGATGCGTATCATATGGTGTTATTTTAGTACGAACTCTAGGTATGTTTGTGACACTTATAGGAATAGCTCAATAGATTGATCGGAAAAGATAACTTTGAGGTGGTTTCGTACCCTACAAACAATTTCATCTTATGTTCTCCGTTTGATACGAACTTTGGAATTATTCTTTGTCGCACATTGAGGGATGGTTATATGGTTCGATTACGTTAGCACTGTTGAGATATTGCACTAGTGAAAGTATGAACCATAGGCCTTATTTCTAAATATTGCAATACCATTTTTGCTCACTTTTGTTACTTACTACCTTGCTGTTTTTATATTTTCATATTACAAAAACCTATATCTACTATCCATACTACAGTTGTATCACCATTTCTTCGCCGAACTAGTGCATATATACAATTTGCCATTGTATTGGGTGTGTTGGGAACACAAGAGATTTCTTGTATTTGGTTGCAGAGTTGTTTGAGAGAGATCATCTTCATCCTACGCCTCACAGATTGATAAATCTTAGGTCACTTCAGTGAAATTTTCTACTGTCCTACAAAACTCTACGCTTTGAGGTCTAACACGAGTCTATAAGAATAAGTTATGCAGTAGACATCAGCCAGCTCGGCTTTTTATCAGACACCTCTATGGTCCTCGTCGTGGCGGAACTCCGATCGTCCACACAAACTCGGCTCTATGGTGGATGCCAGTTTCGGTCCTCGCAAAGGGCGGAGGCCCCCTGCGGCAAGTCCTCACATAAACCTCCCCCGCTAACCGCATCGACAGCATTACCGCGGCCTCTCGCGATTCAGGCGTGCCAGGTTGTGTCCCAGCAGGCATGCCGCCTCGGTGGCGAGCGAGTGGTCGAGGTTAGTGACGGGGACAAGGCATTGTACACCTCAAATAGCAGGATACCCACTGTCGTCCCCATGCTCTGTGCCGGACTTCTTCGTCTTCTTAGAGGTGGAAGTCAGCATCTCGCCATGGAGAGCACCTTGTGCAGCAGCGGCTCAACAACCATGGCCTGGAGAGAGCTCAATGGGGCAAACTCAGTCATGGATCTGCTACTGCTACTCGTAGATGGCGAGCGGCGGCGCGCACTGGTGCAGCCCGCGCTCGGCCACCAGCGTGGGGTGGCCATCCGCGAGCTCATTGTGTCGCTGTCGATATGGAGGCGTATCGCGTCAACTTTGGATCTTTTTTTTTTGAATTTTCTAGTCAAAACCGGGACACATCAGCCCAATACCACTTCATTTCTGGTTTTGGATTAAACATGTCCGATTTTCAAACATGAGGAATGAAATATCAACAGAAAAAATAAAGGGCCAGATGTCTACTTCTAATAAATTTGAAAGGCCAAAAACATATTTTTCTCTTTACAATTCAGTCTGACTAGTCTGTAGCCATTCCGATAATAGATACTGTAATAGGTACTGATACCAGTAATGAGACAAAATTGGACCAGATCAGCACAAGGTTTTGAGAGATCTTGACTTGTAATGTCAACTCCTCGGTAGCACAAAACAAGAAAAACTAAAGCCCTGCAAAATTCACGATCAAGATTGTCAATTATCAACATTTAACAAACTCTGAGAGTAACTTAGTAAGCAGTATAAATACATTCAGATCGAGTAGCTAGCCTGGCCATTCAGACTAATCATCCTCTTCTCAGATCCCAAGCCAATATGGATCGAAATCGAATGCAGAAAATTACTCCGAATCCCAAGAACTACTTTGTGCTCCATCGTATCATCGTCTCATCGCTCGTCTTGCTGCTGTCATGTACGGCGGCGAGCGGCCAGCAAGCCCCGTACAAGCCACTCATCTCCCGGCTCGCCAAGGACCTCGACACTTCCCTCTACACCATCACCATCAAGGCCGACAAGCCGCCGCTCCTCCTCGACCTCGCCGGCTCGCTCGTCTGGTCAACTTGCCCGCCGTCGGCGCAGAGCACTGTGGCATGCGGGTCCGCTGAGTGCGGCGGCGCGGCCAGCCAGGAGTGCCCACGCCGCTGCCTGCACGTGGACGGCGGCCAGTTAGGGGACTCGGGGTCGAGTTGCGCCTGCGCCGGCAACCCGGTCACCCGCCAGTGCTCCACCGCCGGCCTCACGAGCTTGGCGATGTCGGCCAACGCCACCGATGGCGCGATGGAGCTTCCCCCGGAAGAGTCCTTCGCCATCCTCGGCGCGTGCGCGCCGGACAGCCTGCCGAGGTCGCTCCCCGCGGGCGTCACCGGCGTGGCCGGGTTCTCCCGGCGCCCGCTCTCGCTACCGTCGCAGCTCGCCGCGCAGCGCGGCTTCGGAGGTAAGTTCGCCCTGTGCCTCCCCGTGTTCGCCATCTTCGGGGACTCGCCTGTGAACCTGACGGCGCCTGGGCAAGCGCCGGGCTACGTTGACTACACGACCGTCATACCATACACCCCGCTCCTCACCAACCCGGCGAACGCCGCCGGATACTACATCCCCGTAAAGAGCATCTCCGTGGCGTGGCACGAGGCCGACGCCCAGGCGATCCTCCCCAGCAGCGCGCTCGACCTCGACCCCGGTGCCGGCACCGGCGGCGTCGTGCTCAGCACCGCCACGCCCTACATGATCATGCGCCCCGACGTGTACGAACCGTTCGCCAAGGCCTTCGACGACGCCTTCACAAGGTATATACGCTACGCATTCGCCGCAAGAGCAAGGTATATCACCATTGTACCAACTGAACTGAGCTTGTTGACGTATGGCATGGCTGCCGGAAATGGCGTGCAGGGGGAGGAATGTTCCGGAGACCTCCGTGGAGCGGGTGCCGGCGCCGAAGCCGTTCGAGATCTGCTACAATGCCGGGTTTATGAGGCTGAAGCGGCCGTCGGCCTACGACGTGCCTCGCATCCAGCTAGAGCTGGGCGCCGGCGCCACGTGGAAGAACTGGACGCTGTACGGCGACAACTACCTAGTGAAGGTGGGCGGGGCTTTGTGCCTGGGGATCCTGCCGATGGGGCCCGGCGGCATGCCGGTGGACGGGGAGCCGGCGGTGGTGATGGGCGCGAAGCAGCTGGAGAACAACCTGCTGGTGTTCGACCTGGAGAAGCAGGTGCTCGGGTTCAGCATGCTGCTGGACTTCGCGTTGTCCAGTTGTACAAGCTCCACGTTCTTCAGGAACTAGACTTCACAGCTCTGACTTGAGCAGCCGGCTCCATGTATCCAAGGCGTTGCACTGCGACGCAGTGCACAGTAGAATAAGTTTTTGTGGGCGTCTCAATAAGAACCGAATTTTATCGAACATTACCGTAATCGTCCATTTTGCCTAGTGGCGACTTTGGGACGGCAGACACGACCTTTAACATGTTTACTGTGAAGCTTCTCTGAGCGTACTGCTTAATGCCTGAAGAGTAAGAATTGCACAATTGATCAAGCTAGCAGTTACCTTCTCGGTTCTTTTCAATGGGGAGCCTCTTGAGGAATTCAAACCTTCTCAGGGACTACGCCAGGGAGATCCAATCTCTCCGTACTTATTCTTGTTAGCAGCAGTTTAGGCCGCCCCAGATAAACTACCCACCTCACAGTGTCCCCCCCCCCCCCCCCTCCCCCCCGCGAATGATCGGTGCGGCGGTTAGGCATCCTTAGACGAAAGAGTACGATGATTTGTCTGGAAATTGTTAGGACGGTATCCTTGAAGTAGTCATCTATGCAAATTTGAAGTTTGCTAACCACATGAGTCATGCGGTATTAGTGATGATGTAGTCATCCAAATTGTTCAGAGATCGTGGGGGCTGTCGGCCATATATATATATCCTTGTGGTAGGAAATTAAAATATTCATCCCTGTGGCAGGAAATTAAAATATTCTGTTTTAGGTTCTTTCCAAATAAAAACAGCACTACTAGGAAAAAAGGAAGTTTAAATTTATTATAGTGTTGGAACTTGGAAGTCCATTTGTACCAACACAGATAGTTTTTTTTGGGTTACTAGAACAATGCCCGTGGGTTGTAATGGATATAAATCTTCTAGTACGTCGGCTTATGATTTATCTGTCCATAATAATGTGATTGTGTATATAAATGGTCATCAAATTCTGCCCATGAATTACCCTATATTTTGATCTGAAGTTTGGCAAGTAAATTAAAGTGAAACTGATTCAAAAGATAAGTTAATTAAGTTGATTTATTATTATACAAGGAAGGTTGAACGAAGGGATGATGAGAAGGTGAAATGGAAAGCTTACGTTCTTTTTAAGTAGTAGAGATAAACATGATTTACTTTATTACTCAATGTTAAATTTACAGGATAACACAGATAGGTGGAAGCACCGGTAGGATTCATCCACTCTCTGCAGGCTTTTGCAACAAAAATATTGATATATATATCAACTTTAAACGTGAAAATTGGTTCTTTTCTTTTCCGGGGGTAAAAATTGGTTCTGTTGGCTTGCCTCCTTGGCCCGCTATAAAAGGCCAAAAAGGCTGTTCTATGCACACTTCTTTCTTGAGAAGGTGTTCTATGCACAAATGCGTACCGCGCGGTGGAGGGTGGATTAAGCGCCAAGCTCCTCCGCGCGGGGCCGGCTCCTCCTACCTCACCTAGTATCGCTGGTGTCACAACCAAGTCACCATGTCGGATCCGGCAAGATTGAACTTTTTCTACTTGTTATTCTTTCTTTTCCCTTTTTTCTTTTACCTACTTTCGTTTTCCTTTTTTGCCTATGAACATTAATGTTTGTACTGAAAGAGGGGTCAAATAGGATTATTTCCTGATCATAGGCAACGAACTGAGCCTGGTCTAGTCGGAAGGCTCGAAGCTCCCGACTTAGGCGATTTACTTCGTGTTTGTTTCTTTTTTCAAAGGTTAATTACGCCGTCCCGCTACGCGTCGCGTGCGAGTGCCAGGAGCGCTGGCCGGCGCTTACAACGCCGATTAGGAGGTCCCATGGTGGATAGCGCGTAAATTATTGAGTCCTGTTATATGGGCCAACCTATTACTGATTATCCTCACCATCGGTTTTGGGAAGGTTCTTCCCTGAACTATCTTTCTTTTTTCTGTGCTTTTTCTTCTAGTTTTTATTTTCTTTCTTATTTTATTTTTCAATTTCATGAACATTTTATAAAATTTGGAACGTTATTTGAAGTTTATAACTTTTTAGACAAAGAATATTTTTTAGTTCGTGATTTTTTGTAATTTGAAACATTTTCAAATTCGTCAATATTGTTTGGAATTTAGACTATGTATTAAAATTTGGAAAATGTTTTCATATTCAAGAATAGTTTCTTTGAAATCCGGTGGAAACTTTCACGTTCTTGAACAATTTTTGGAAATTCTGTAGCGATTTTCAAATTTATGAACATTTTTTAAAAATCAAGAAAAATAAATACGTGAATATTTTAAAAAACAATACATTTTTAATAATTAATGAACATTTTTTAAAATTTCCTGAGCATTTTTTGAAGTTGAGAAAGCAACTAAAAAATGGAAAGAAAACAGGGCACCCACCCCGCAGATGGACCGGCCCAGACAGTGTGGCTGGGTTTGTGGTGCCCCCTCGGCCCTATGTGTCTGTTGCGAGGCCTCGGATTAAACACAATACATGCATGTGAGGCTTATTTACATTCCGGTATGCATATAAAATGATGATTGCAACCGAACTCCCTAGGGAGAGTTGGCTAGAGGAGTGTACTGGAGCTTCTGATTTATGAGCTGAGAGCAATGGGTGGACATCTCTATGGAGGATTCAGGTGCCTTCAAAACTCAATGTATTTGTATGGAGGGAGGCTAGTTTAGCATTTCTTACCTATTGCCAATCGTTTGCACCATCATAACATGTCTCCGACATGCACTTGCACGCTTTGTGGTGTTGAGGACTCGTGCCAACACTCGCTGATGGATTGTGCGATGGCGCATAGTATTTTTTTTTCTGGAAGCTAGCTCAGCATTCTTTACCCACTGCTAATCTTTTGCACCGTCGCAACTTGTCTCTGGCATGCGTTTGCACACTTTGCGGTGTTGAGGACTCGTGGCGACACTCGCTGATGGATTGTCTATTGCATGTAGTGTTTGGTCGTTATCAAATGAAGAGATGGTGAAGCATATGTGTGCCAATAGGGAGGAAAACCCTAAAAATTGGTTGTTCGCTATGAACAAGTCATTACCGCATGGGGAGTTCATGCGCATGATAGTAACTCTGTGGGCAATCTGGAGCGCAAGTTGGAAGGTGGTCCACGAAGAGAAACACATTGTTTCATTGGAGCTTTTCTATCTGAACTTCAAGGTCTGACAAAGCCTCAACTCCAAGCACTAGAAATAGCAATCCGGTCTCATCTCGCCGGTTAGCTCCTCCTAGTAACCTTGTTAATTTGGACGTAAATGGGAGAGTAGGAGTTGCTGGTGCCCTTTGCCGGGATCAACTTGGCAATGATTTGGGGGCTTCCGCCAATCTATATAGGGGAATGAATGACCCTCCAGCATTTGAAGCGCTGGCCTTAAGAGAAGCATTGGCTTTACCAGAAGATCTTTTTATGCCTAGCATCTTCATATTGCTTTGGATTGCAAGGTGATGGTTCAGGGTATCAAGCAAGAAACCTCAAGAAGCTATGGAGCCATAATACAGGAGATCTAAGGATGTTATTCAACGTCCCCCTTCTGTAACTTTGTTCCTAAGCTTAGGAACTTTAATTTTGAATCTCACAATCTCGCATATCATGCTCTTTTTTTGGGGGTTGGTCATTTTGTCCGGTTCCGTTAAAGCTATGTGAGCTTGTCTAAAAAGTATAATCACTTCAAACATTAAATATGAGACATGCAAATAATCGCCTAAATGAAGCAACACTCCATCGGCCTACGACGGCCGGCCCACGTTCTGGTGCTCTGCTGGGTTTCTTTCTGATCTTTTCTCTTTGTTGCAGTTTTTATTCTTTTTTATATATATTTCCTATTTATTTAAAAAAAATCTCATTTCGGTTTGTCTATTCATATTGTTTGAATATTATTTTTTCACATGAACATTACTAACCAAAATTGTGATTAATATATTTACAAATACATGATGAATATCTTTACATTTGCTGATGAACATTTTTTACAGATATTTCATGAATATATTTTTCAAATAATAAATGATTTTTCATGCATGAATTTTTTATAAAACATGTGACAACAAAGTTTTAAAATACACCATAATTTTTCAAATAAGTGACAAGCATTTCCATGTAAGCTATTTTTGTTTTCCGTGATATAACTTTTTCCATTTTCAAAATTTATTTTCCTATTATTTAAACAGCTTCGTGACATTTTTTTAATTATGGTAAATAAAAAAACTTATAGAAAAATGAAAACACAATCTATGCTCGTAAATGTGCCACCCAAAAAGTCGTGTGCATGTTTCTCCTCTCCCATACTATGAATTGCCCACATGGAATAGAAATACTCATAATTCTCAAGTCCTACCCTCCCAAAAAAATTATGTCACTCTCCAGTTCTAATTATCTCATGCCTCCTCTCCTTCCACGACTAACAACACCAATCGTCTCTGTAAACCATGACATTTTGGATGTTGTCCTGAAATTTATATATAAGTAATACGTCTCCAACGTATCTATAATTTTTGATTGTTCCATGCTATTATATTATCCATCTTGGATGTTTTATGGGCTTTACTATGCACTTTTATATTACTTTTGGGACTAACCTATTGACCCAGAGCCCACTGCCAGTTTCTGTTTTTCCCTTGTTTCAGTGTTTCGCAGAAAAGGAATATCAAACGGAGTCCAAATGGAATGAAACCCGCGGGAACGTGATTTTTGGAACGGAAGCAATCCAGGGGACTTGGAGTGCACGTCAGGGAATAAACGAGGAAGGCACGAGGTAGGGGGCGCGCCCACCCCCCTGGGCGCGCCCTCCACCCTCGTGGGCCCCTCGTGGCTCCCCTGACGTATTTCTTCCGCCTATATATACCAATATACCCTAAAACCTTCGGGGAATAGAATAGATCGGGAGTTCCGCCGCCGCAAGCCTTTGTAGCCACTAAAAACCAATCGGGACCCTGTTCCGGCACCCTGACGGAGGGGGGATCCCTCACCGGTGGCCATCTTCATCATCCCAGCGATCTCCATGACGAGGAGGGAGTAGTTCACCCTCGGGGTTGAGGGTATGTACCAGTAGCTATGTGTTTGATCTCTCTCTCATGTTCTTGGTTTGGCACAATCTTGATGTATCGCGAGCTTTGCTATTATAGTTGGATCTTATGATGTTTCTCCCTCTCTACTCTCTTTTAATGGATTGAGTTTTCCCTTTGAAGTTATCTTATCAGATTGAGTCTTTAAGGATTTGAGAACACTTGATGTATGTCTTGCGTGGGATACCTGTGGTGACAATGGGGTATTCTATTGATCCAGTTGATGTATGTTTTGGTGATCAACTTGCGGGTTCCGCCCATGAACCTATGCATAGGGGTTGGCACACGTTTTCGTCTTGACTCTCCGGTAGAAACTTTGGGGCAGTCTTTGAGGTTCTATGTGTTTGTTGAATAGATGAATCTGAGATTGTGTGATGCATATCGTATAATCATACCCACGGATACTTGAGGTGACATTGGAGTATCTAGGTGACATTAGGGTTTTGGTTGACGTGTGTCTTAAGGTGTTATTTTACTACGAACTCTAGGGCTGTTTGTGACACTTATAGGAATAGTCCAATGGATTGATCGGAAAGAATAACTTTGAGGTGGTTTCGTACCCTACCATAATCTCTTCGTTTGTTCTCCGCTATTAGTGACTTTGGAGTGACTCTTTGTTGCATGTTGAGGGATAGTTATATGATCCAATTATGTTATTATTGTTGAGAGAACTTGCACTAGTGAAAGTATGAACCCTAGGCCTTGTTTCCTAGCATTGCAATATCGTTTACGCTCACTTTTACCATTAGTTACCTTGTTGTTTTTATATTTTCAGATTACAAAAACCTATATCTACCATCCATTTTGCACTTGTATCACCATCTCTTCGCCGAACTAGTGCACCTATACAATTTACCATTGTATTGGGTGTGTTGGGCACACAAGAGACTCTTTGTTATTTGGTTGCAGGGTTGTTTGAGAGAGACCATCTTCATCCTACGCCTCCCACGGATTGATAAACCTTAGGTCATCCACTTGAGGGAAATTTGCTACTGTCCTACAAATCTCTGCACTTGAAGGCCCAACAACGTCTACAAGAAGAAGGTTGTGTAGTAGACATCAGTAAGTTGGGCTGCACTTGCTATACTTTCCTTACAGTGTCGTGATGTTGCTCTTCATGAGCAATGAGATCCTTCGTCTCCTTAGCATTAACGAGAAAGGTCGGCAAAGTGGATAAAAGGATTATCCCTTATGTGTTGGATTAGAATGAATAAGAAATGACATTGACTTAATTAAGATCAGGTGTTTGCTTAATATTGACCTCTATATACATTTGTACTAAACTATTATACTTCCCTATAACTTGTTAATAATTACATTTAATAATATTAAATGGTGTTTTTACTTAAATACAATCTTTTTACTATACTTATACCTTTATTTTTAATGATGCAACTAGTTGAGTCAAATATTGACATGAAATTTGTTATCATCTCAGTATAATGTCAATAATTTATTTAAAAAGCATGTTGCCAATAGTACATAATTTAAAAAATGTTACTTTTGAATAACACGTGAAGTTTATTTATTATATGGGCTTCTCCCTAACTACAATAAAAGTAAAAAATATAATATAATACCTTCATTCTCTATGGATTACTTGGTTGCATTTACATGTATTTTGGTGTGTTTATATGTCTTCATGCGAAAGTAGGACTATCCTGAAATATCTTGGTGGAGGGTTCTAGATGGTGTTCATAAAGTCTACCATGCAGAATAACTATTTGAAGTTTGACATATAATAACTAATAATATTATGGACTGTTGTATGCATTTTAAGTTCATGTACATTTTATTAATTCCCTCGGTGTATAGTTATTTATGTATATTCATGAGCACAAATCCTATATACCTAAGAGATTCACCCCCACTAACCTATTTATCTTGACATGTAAACTATCCACATCACCACACATGCCCCTGAGCAAATTTGCCTCATAAAAAAATCCCAACAAATCTTGTGACTTTATCTTTATTGCCATTTACCCGTCCACTGGTCACCGAAGTTAATAGAGACCCGCTTTCTCTTCCGTCTTCCCTAATCGACGAGTAATGCTAAGCCTAAGCACCCCTCCGTTCCGCGGGCCACGTTTACTCCAAATCACAAAAATCCATCACTGCCGCCGCTTCCGCTGCATCTCCCACGATCCCTCCACCTTGATCCCACATGCCCTTCTTTGCTAGCACCGCCGGCTGCCTCTGCTCCTCCGCCCTTACCTCCTCCTGCGATTGAAAATTAGCACGCCGCGCCGTTGACCTAGCTACTGCGGAGGAGGATTTCTTGTGTGGCCGGCTGCCTTGCCCAATGCATCGTGAGCGCGTGGCCGAGTCGCCCATCTTCTCGACATCTCCCATGTGGAAGTTGGGAGGAACCCGGCCCCCTCTAGAATTCGAGAAGCCAAATTTGGAGTTTTTGGTTTCCTTGCCTTTGTGGGTTGAAAATTATGCAAGTCAACCTTCCATCATACGTATTTCCGTTATGTGACTCAGGTGATTGGTGTGTATGCTGACCTGATTCGTATTGTAATAATCACCAGAGAGCAAATTGGTCGCCACACCCCAACACGTATCCATTGCCTTTTTGTATCTTGTTGGATGCTCCGCCCAGGATCTGCACAACTGCTAGAGACTACGAAGTGTTTTCTCACTCTATTTCTGCTCCCTGTCGCAGGGTACTGATCCAAGGCATGCATCACTAGACCAGCATAAAAGGTCCACGCTCAAGGTCATCTACGATCAGAGAATCCTTTATGTATAGGCTCGGTGAATCTGACAAGGTATGTAACTATATAGTATTGGCTTCTATTTTCAACAAGGTTTGGTAATGATACGAGATTGTCACTTTCTTTGATTTTGTTCAGAATCATGGATCTGTTATATTATTTTATCCATGATGTCTCTCTGCTCAGCCAAACATGAAAATGTACATGGCTGGCCATTTATTTTCATTTTTGCGCATCCCAGGAACTGATAATATTAAAAAGGAAAGTATGATGTTGATTGTACAGATAGATTCGATACATCGAGGACAATAGTCATGTTAAGATTGTTCTAGAGGAATGAAGATTTAGGACGCCGATAAGTGCCATACGTGTGGGCGTTAGGGGGTCTGCCCACACATTTTGTGTGGTGTATAAGAGGAACAGCCCATACACCTACGTGTGGGCAAAACAAGTAATGCCCACACACCTTTTTTTCCTCCCGATCCCTCTCACACGCGTGCGTGTGGGCGAAATAGATAACGCCCACACGCCCCGTACGTCAGGCCTCGTACCTCGTGGTCCCGCACGCCCCGCGTGACAGTCACCGCGCGTCCCGCAGTGGCCATGGTCCAGACCCTCGTCCATGTTCGTTTAACTGTAGTTGCCATGTCGCTGAACTTCGGTTGCCATGTCGGACCATGATTTCAAAATTTTAGGAGTTGCCACCCACTAACACTAGGCAGTTGCCATGTAGCACTACAAAAAGGCATGGCAAAAAAATATGTTCGGGTAAAAGAGAGAGTTGCCATGTGCTCACAAGCACGCTAGGGCAGTACCATGCAAAAACACATGGCAACTCGGGTGAAAGAGAGTTGCCATCTGCTTACAAGCAGAGCTAGGGCAGTTGCCATGTACCCTGCAGAAACACATGGCAACTGCCAGTTTTGGGTGTGGGCGAGGAGACGGGCGTGTGGGCGAAGTGATAAACGCCCACACACCAGCCCACTCTGCGTGCGTGAAAACTGGTGTGTGGGCGAATTGCTAAACACCCACACACCAGCCCCCCGTGTGGTGAAAAAGGACGTGTGGGCGACCGGATGAATGCCCACACACCAGCTTAGTCCTACGTGGCACACAAAAACTGCTAGAACGCGCCAAGATTCGTGCAGAATTGGTTGGACGAGGATCCATGCGTGTGGGTGAGTTGCCAAACGCCCACACGTGTGGGCGTTTGTGTTTTCGAAGATTTAATATAATTTCTTATGACATATTTATCAATAAATAAGTGCATTACTATATCCCAAGTATTGTCCAGTGCCATCGACTCGGACCAGCGAATCAAGCCTTGTGTATGCAGATGATATTGAAAGTGATTCTTCAGCTGTTGCAACAAAGTGCAAGAAAAATGTATGAGGATGCCATAATTCCTTTTGCTGCTTTGTCGAGGAAGGTTGACATATTTGAACATTCATCAACAACACGTGTTATCTGTAAATGGTACGTGCTCAGTTTAAATTTTAACCCTTTTCTTTTATATTTTTTTCTGCAGTTGCCACTCATCTTTGTGCACCAATACCTGTCTTCCTCTGCTTAAGTATATTGGTTGTAAATTCAAATAACTTAATCCCTGCTAACTGTGTTTTTTCAAGTGTTCTGCAACTTGCATATGATGAACTGACTAAGTGAGAAGTTATTTGCATTTCTTGATTCTAAGTCGACAAGGATTATATTATCTCATACTTATTAATTAGTTGGCTATGCACTTCTCCACCTTGCTCGTGGGTCAGAAGTCAATATTTATACGACCTTTTTTATTGGCATTTGTGTTTCAGGGATAGTGTCCATAAAGTTTAGTCAACGGAATGGGGAATATATTCATTTATTTCTTGATACTAGATGAGATGGCCCACATCATAGCCTCCATCTCATCTGACCTATGTCCTGGAGAAGGCCCATTTTTATTATTTATATAAAGAACATGTGGAACCACGTAAAATATTTGGAGTTTCGCCATGGGGACATTGCTTCAGTGCCAATATTATCTCCTGCTGCATATTCAATATAGATGAGAAGTTGAATGCCACACATCACAAATCAGATCAAATCATGTCATTGTTGTGTAGTACCTACTTGCTTGACACCACGCTATTTGTGTCGGTTTTCATTCGCTGAAATCAAAGAAATCGTAAATATGCCTATTGTCCCAAGCCTGAACAATAGAACTAGCACTTCCATTCTTTATTTTCATTTGCCTAATGTAGCTTACAAATTTTCATGCATAGTTTATTTTTGTTGCAAACAGATTTTGGCTTCATCTCGATTATTTGGATCTCAGCGCAAATGTGTACAAGTATTGATGCTCTTTTCTGCCCAGCGCCATGAGATGATGGACTTGGTACTCAGAGAGAGAGAGAGAGAGAGACTATAATAACGTGTCTACTTATGAATCCCCCTTCTTTAGATTAATTATGTCGTATCACTATTAAGTAATTCACTTGATCACATAATTCATATTTTGCAATCTTTATAATTGTACTACATTTTAAATTTCGCATGTAGATCATACATATCTATTATGCAAAATTTATTTGTTATCATGTTCACGGGACTCATCAGAGTTCCCGCAGCAACGCGCGGGGTATTATCTAGTACATTAAAAAAGGTAGGTGCAGATCTTATTTGAAGATGATACCCAAACATCAGAAAAGACATTCCCTAAGTGAAAAGTAGCACAATTTGGAGCGCATGCACGTTATTCATGTGATGGCCATCGGAAGGTTCATCTGGGCCCTGGAAAACTTGATCGGGGCCCTCCTAAGCCCGTTTCGGGGCCCCAAGGCCCGTTCCGCTCTCCCCACTCATTCCACGTCGTTGCCTACCCCTCCTCATATACACCTCCTTCTCTCTTCATGTGATGAGCCTCCTCACATTGGGCCCTGCTCACCGACCTTCAATGTCGAGCTTTTCCCGCCAGCCTCCAGAAGCAATTGCCGACGTCGGAAGTTGCATCTGCATTGGGGTTGTCCTCCCGCTAGCCTTACCGTCCTAGCTCCGAGCTGACCGACGATGTTCTACATTCCCGTTGGTGCCATCACTAGTAGAAAACAGGACTTAGGTCACAGGGCAGTTTTCACATTAGCCCCGGTTCAGTCACGAAACCGGGACTAATGTGAGCATTGGTCCCAGTTCGTGCGGCCAGGGGCCTGCCGGGCCTCGTGGGGGCATTGGTCCCGGTTCGTCCGGCCCCTTTGGTCCCGGTTGGTGGGACAAACCGGGACCAAAGGTCCACGCTCCAGGCCCACCACCCTTTAGTCCCGGTTCATACCACAAACCGAGACTAAAGGGCTGGTCCTATTTGTGGCCAGTGTTTAGTCCCACCTCGCCAACCGAAGGGCGCTCACACCAGTTTATAAGCTCGTCCCTCTATGCCTTGTTGAGCTTCTCTTAAAGTGAAAATAGATGCCCTTATACAGGGAATTTCACCTAAATTCACAGTAAATTGAAATTTACTATGAATTTAGGTTCAATTTTCTCTATATGCGCATCTATGTTCATTTTTTTTATACAGGGAATCTCACCGCCGCCGCCCTCCGGTCCATTCAGTCGCAACCAGAGCCCCCCCCCCCCGTCCGTATAGCACCACCATCCTCCTCCCCTCGACCGTGCGGAGCCGCCCAAACCCTCAACTGCGTCGGGGAACCACCGTAGGCCAAAGCCCCAAACCTCCTGAAGCTGCCGTCCACCGCGGAGCTCGCCGCCGGCGACTCCCTCCATCCCCGCCACCTCCTCGACCACCGGGAGGACCGCCCCGGCCTGGCGGATCCATCCCCGCCCTCAGGACCCCGCGAGGAGCCGCCGTTCACCGGCGTTGATCGCCGGAGCCCCGCCTCTGTTCGGCCAGAGGAGGAAGGAGGCGGGGGCGACTGGTCAAACCTGACCAGTGGGCCCATGGGACCCACTGTCAGTGACCCATGAGCCGGTCCACGCGGGTTAAGTGGAGGATCTGACACAGGATCACCTTCAGGCAACATGAATAGGTCTTCAGGGGCACGACGGCAGCGGCGGCGCCATGGCCGGGAGTGGTGACGACGGCGGCGGCGAGCGAGCGGGAGGGTGGCGGCGGCTGCGTGCGAGTGGGAGGCCGGAGGATCACCACTCATTGTGCTCGACATATCACTACAAAAAACCTGTTAATCCATGACGGATTTCTAATGACATTTTTGGAAAACTCTTATCGATGACCTGGTAAAACCCCACAAGCTTGGTGAAAGCCCGCTAAAGCCCGTCTAACCGTTCCCGTATAAAAACTTAACCCTAAATTCCCTCCTCGGCCCCTGCATCGTGTCCCACAGCACGTCGCCACCCCTCGTCCCTCCCACAGCTCGTAAACCTTAATAAAATAAAATAAAATAAACTATAGTAACTACAATAAATAAACCTTAATAAATGAAGTAAAAATAGCAGCAGTATAATAAATAAAAATAGCAGCAGTAAAATAAATAAAAATAAAATAATTAAAGTAAAATACATAAGTAATTAGAAATAAAATAAATAAGTTTTTTGTTGTAAGTAGAAACAAAACAAAACAAATAAAGCAAAAGAGAAAAAAAACAGAGGAAAAAAATTATGCCACCTACTGGGCCACCACGGCCTGAATACGACTAGAAACCCATCCATGGGCCATGATTCAGGCCCGCAGAAGGCCCAGTAGGCCCACAGGCAAATAGTGACAGAATAGGCCCGTAAGCCTCCATTTGAGAGGAGCTCGAAGTGGTCAGCGCAGCTGCGCTTATAAACCACTGTCAAAGCCTCTCGGCTAGCGAGGTGGGACTAAACATCCCACCGCACCGCGCCAGTTCCAGCACAAGGCCTTTGGTCCCGGTTGGTGCCACCAACCGGGACTAAAGGGGGCATTGGTCCCGGTTCGTGGCACCAACCGGGACCAAAGGCCTTTAGTCCCGGTTGGTGCCACCAACCGGGACCAATGAGTTCCCTATATATACCCCATCGCCACAGTAGAGCACTCCAGAGTGCTCTGTTTTTTCTGGCCGGCGAGGGGAGGGCATTTGGGTGCTCTAGCTCACCTCCTATGCACATGAGGTGTTCGATGAAATGTCTGAGCCACACTAGTTAATCTTTGTCCTCTCGAAACTCGACCTCCGAGCTCCATTTTCCCCGAGATTTGTCTAGGTTTAGCGGTCCGTCACGTCCCGTCCCCGTCTTCACCGCCGTCGATCGCCCGCGCCGATCTCGTCGCCAGCACCACCGTGGTGAGCCTCTTGTTCTTATCTTCTTTCTGAAAGGAAAAAATTCTTACTTTAGATAGTTACTTGTCTAATTTTGTTACTTTTATTATTCCTTCTTATTACATAGTGCCATGGTTTTGGTATCCGCCCCCGTCGGCCCTCGTCCTGTCTATGATTCGGATGTGGTATATATTATCTTTTTATAACTATTTGGTTCATTTATTGTTTATGACAAATATACTGACCAACGTGACATAGATTTTATTTATCTAGGAGGTGGTTGAACCGGAAATTCTAACCGACCCTATTGTCGAGAGGTTAAATTTAGTTGAAGAAGAAAACAATTACTTGAAGGAAAAAATAAAAAAAATTGAGGAGGAGAAGATGATATTGGAGTTGCATGTTGCGGATGTCGTCGATGATCACAAGATCAAGATGGATGCAATGCGCTTGAAGATTAGAAAGATTAGAAAATATGCCATTCATACCGAGGCTTGGTATCATTATGCCGTTGGATCAATTGTTACCTTGGTTGCGATTATGATCGCATTTGTTTTCGCATTGAAATGTTTTACATAGTTTCAATGTATGGTTTAATTAATTAGATGCTCTGGAGAGCTATATATATGTTGTTAGATGAGAACTATGTATGTACTTTGGTTCTAATGTGATGATGAACTTCTATTAATTTGGTCACTTAATTATCTATTCATGATGTTCTGTAATGGTTTTTGACACACTTAATTATATATAATGCATGCAGATGAACCGGCAATGGATGTACGGTGACAGACACACCTCCGAGTACATTAAGGGCGTGCATGATTTTCTCGAAGTGGCTGAGGCAAACAAGCAGAATGGTTTTATGTGTTGTCCATGCCATATATGTGGGAATACGAAGTCTTACTCTGACCGGAAAATCCTTCACACCCACCTGCTTTACAAGGGTTTCATGCCACACTATAATGTTTGGACGAGGCACGGAGAAATAGGGGTTATGATGGAAGACGGCGAAGAAGAAGAGGACGATGACAACTATGTGCCCCCTGAATACGGTGATGCTGCAACGGGGGAAGCTGCTGAAGATCAAGAGGAACCAGACGATGTGCCCAATGATGCTGCAAGGGGGGAAGCTACTGAAGATCAAGAGGAACCAGTGCCCGATGATGATGATCTCCGTCGGGTCATAGTCGATGCAAGGACGCAATGCGAAAGTCAAAAGGAGAAGCTGAAGTTCGATCGCATGTTAGAGGATCACAAAAAAGGGTTGTACCCCAATTGCGAAGATGGCAACACAAAGCTCGGTACCGTACTGGAATTGCTGCAGTGGAAGGCAGAGAATGTTGTGCCTGACAAAGGATTTGAGAAGCTATTGAAAATATTGAAGAAGAAGCTTCCAAAGGATAACGAATTGCCCGACAGTACATACGCAGCAAAGAAGGTCATATGCCCTCTAGGATTGAAGGTGCAGAAGATACATGCATGCCCTAATGACTACATCCTCTACCGCGGTGCGTACAAGGATCTGAACGCATGCCCGGTATGCGGTGCATTGCAGTATAAGATCAGACGAGATGACCCTGGTGATGTTGACGGCGAGCCCCCCAGGAAGAGGGTTCCTGCGAAGGTGATGTGGTATGCTCCTATAATACCACGGTTGAAACGTCTGTTCAGAAACGAAGAGCATGCCAAGTTGATGCGATGGCACAGTAAGGACCGTAAGAAAGACGGGAAGTTGAGAGCACCCGCTGACGGCTCGCAGTGGAGAAAAATCGAGAGAAAGTACTGGGCTGAGTTTGCAGCTGACCCAAGGAACGTATGGTTTGGTTTAAGCGCGGATGGCATTAATCCTTTCGGGGGGCAGAGCAGCAATCACAACACCTGGCCCGTGACTCTATGTATGTATAACCTTCCTCCTTGGATGTGCATGAAGCGGAAGTTCATTATGATGTCAGTTCTCATCCAAGGCCCTAAGCAACCCGGCAACGACATTGATGTGTACCTAAGGCCATTAGTTGAAGAACTTTTACAGCTGTGGAATGGAAACGGTGTACGTACGTGGGATGAGCACAAACAGGAGGAATTTAACCTGCACGCGTTGCTGTTTGTAACCATCAACGATTGGCCCGCTCTCAGTAACCTTTCAGGACAGACAAACAAGGGATACCACGCATGCACGCACTGTTTAGATGACACTGAAAGTATATACCTGGACAAAAGCAGGAAGAATGTGTACCTGGGCCATCGTCGATTTCTTCCGACCAACCATCAATGTTGAAAGAAAGGCAAGCATTTCAAAGGCGAGGCAGATCACCGGAAGAAGCCCGCCATGCGTACCGGTGATCACGTACTTGCTATGGTCAATGATTTACACGTAATCTTTGGAAAGGGTCCCGGCGGACAAGCTGTTCCGAATGACGTTGAGGGACACGCACCCATGTGGAAGAAGAAATCTATATTTTGGGACCTACCCTACTCGAAAGAGCTAGAGGTCTGCTCTTCAATCGATGTGATGCACGTGACGAAGAACCTTTGCGTGAACCTGCTAGGCTTCTTGGGCGTGTATGGGAAGACAAAAGATACACCTGAGGCACGGGAGGACCTGCAACGTTTGCACGAAAAAGACAGCATGCCTCCGAAGCAGTATGAAGGTCCTGCCAGCTACGCTCTTACGAAAGAAGAGAAAGAAATCTTCTTTGAATGCCTGCTCAGTATGAAGGTCCCGACTGGCTTCTCGTCGAATATAAAGGGAATAATAAATATGCCAGAGAAAAAGTTCCAGAACCTAAAGTCTCATGACTGCCACGTGATTATGACGCAACTGCTTCCGGTTGCATTGAGGGGGCTTCTACTGGAAAACGTCCGATTAGCCATTGTGAAGCTATGTGCATTCCTCAATGCAATCTCTCAGAAGGTGATCGATCCAGAAATCATACCAAGGCTAAGGAGTGATGTGGCGCAATGTCTTGTCAGTTTCGAGCTGGTGTTCCCACCATCCTTCTTCAATATCATGACGCACGTCCTAGTTCATCTAGTCGACGAGATTGTCATTCTGGGGCCCGTATTTCTACACAATATGTTCCCCTTTGAGAGGTTCATGGGAGTCCTAAAGAAATATGTCTGTAACCGTGCTAGGACAGAAGGAAGCATCTCCATGGGCCATCAAACAGAGGATGTCATTGGGTTTTGTGTTGACTTCATTCCTGGCCTTAAGAAGATAGGTCTCCCTAAATCGCGGTATGAGGGGAGACTGACTGGAAAAGGCACGCTTGGAGGGGGGACTCAATAATATGCAGGGACGGATATTCTTGGTCTCAAGCACACTACACAGTTCTACAGAACTCTACCTTGGTGACCCCGTATGTCGATGAACACAAGAACAGTCTGCGCTCCAAACACCCGGAACAGTGTGACGACTGGATTACATGTGAACACATCAGGACTTTCAGCAGTTGGTTGGAAACACGTCTCAGAGGTGACACCACTGTTTGTGATCAGTTGTACTCGTTGTCCAGGGGACCATCTTCGACTGTATTGACTTACAAAGGATACGAGATAAATGGGAATACATTTTACACGATCTCCCAAGATCAAAAGAGCACCAACCAAAACAGCGGTGTCCGCTTTGATGCAGCAACCGAGAGGGGAAAGGACACATATTATGGTTACATAATGGACATATGGGAACTTGACTACGGACATGATTTTAAGGTCCCTTTGTTTAAGTGCAAATGGGTCAATCTGTCAGGAGGCGGGGTACAGGTAGACCCACAGTACGGAATGACAACAATGGATCTGAACAATCTTGGGTACACTAACGAACCGTTCGTCCTAGCCAATGATGTGGCACAGGTTATCTATGTGAAGGACATGTCTACCAGACCGAGGAAAAGAAAAGATAAGGAAGCGAATACATCATACGATGAGCCAAAGCGCCACATAGTTCTTTCAGGAAAAAGGGACATTGTGGGAGTGGAGGGCAAGACAGACATGTCTGAAGATTATGAAAAGTTTCATGAAATTCCTCCCTTCAAAGTCAAGGCTGACCCAAGCATCCTGATAAACGATGAAGATTATCCCTGGTTACGGCGCAATAAGCAAATGACACAAGCGAAGAAAAAGTGAAGACTTTCTCCCGCAACTACTATGATGATACCATGCCAACTTTGTAAGAGACGAGTATGATACCATTGTCCGTTTTGTACAAGAAGTGCCATTGGTCCCGGTTGGTGGCACGAACCGGGACCAATTCCACCCTTTGGTCCCTGTTGGTGCCACGAACCGGTACTAATGAGGCTGTGGCCCCACGAGCACCTTTAGTACCGGTTCGTGGCACGAACCGGTACTAGAGTTTCTTACTAAGCAGTTTTTTAGTCCCACCTCGCTAGCTGAGAGGCACTAGGAGCGGTTTATAAGCCCTGAGTGCAGAGACGATGAAGAAGAGGCGCAATGCTCACCTTCACGTTGCTTAGCTTCAAGCCTTGAGGAATAAGGTAGACTGCATGGAGCTATGTGCAGTGCAGTCTACACTATTCCGAAAGGCTTGAAGCTAATCAACGAGCATTGCGCCTCTTTTTTATTTTTAATAACTTATTACAACTCCGGACTTCTTGTGTTACGACAAAATAAAATAAACTTTAATAAAATTTATGAAACTAAAATTAACAAAGTATTTTCTGTTCAAAACATTATAAGAAACCTCTAGTATTATTGAAACTAAAATCATATAAAATTGATGCAACTAAAATTATCAAAGTATTTTCTGTTCAAAATCATTAAAAGCAAAAAGAATTTCATAAAGAACTTTTTTTGATAGAAACTTTAATAGCAAAAAGAATTATCATAAAGTAAAATAAATAAGTAATTAGAAACAAAATAAAATAAAATAAATAAGTTTTTTGTTGTAAGTAGAAACAAAACAAAATAAATAAAGCAAAAAAGAAAACAAAAAAACTAAATACAGCAAAAAGAATTTTCATAAAGAATTTTTTTTATAGAAACTTTAATAGCAAAAAGAATTATCATAAAGTAAAGAACCAAAATAAAATAAAATAAATAAGTTTTTTGTTGTAAGTAGAAACAAAACAAAATAAATAAAGCAAAAAAGAAAACAAAAAAACTAAATACAGCAAAAAAAATTGTTGGGGCGCTGCCCGCTGGGCCCTCCAACCCTCGGGTTTGCAAATACGGGCCCAGAAGGGCTAGAGGGCTCAACGGGCAGCGCGCCAAAGTTAGGCCCAGAAGCCTTCTAGAGGAGTTCGAGACAGCAACCGCGCCGAGGCTTTTAAACTGGTACGGGCGCCCCTCGCCTGGCGAGGTGGGACTAAACTTTTGGCCGCGACGCGGGCAGCAAGAGGCCTTTGGTCCCGGTTGGTGCCACCAACCGGGACTAAAGGGGTGCATTGGTACCGGTTCGTGGCACCAACAGGGACCAATGCCCCCCCTTTAGTCCCGGTTGGTGCCACCAACCGGGAGCAAAGGCCGCCGCTTCCCGCCCTTTGCGCTGCTGAAAAGGGACCTTTGGTCCCGGTTGGTGGCACCAACCGGGACTAAAGGGTGGCATTGGTCCCGGTTGGTGCCACCAACCGGGACCAAAGGTGTGCCTATATAAGCCAACACTTGGGAAATTTTCAGATCCCTCGCCAGTTGCCCCCGACGCTGCCAGGCTGCCCGTGCTCGCCGTCGCCGCCCGCTCCTCGTCGCCGTCGCCCCGCGCCCTTGCCTCGACGGGTCGCCGCCCGGTGCTCGTCGTCGTCGCCCTGCCCCCACGCGCCGCCCCGCCTCGTGCTCCCCTGCTCGCGCGCGCCACCTCGGCGCCCCGAGCCCCCTGCCCGGCCCGCGCGTGCTCGCCGGCGCCCTCGCCGCCCCCGCCCCGTCCCGCCCCCGCCGTCGCCATCGTCCTAGCCGCCCCCGCTGTGAGAGCCGCCGCCCCGGCTCTGTTTTTTATTAGTTTAATTGTTTTTTGATCATATATATATATAATGTATATGTGTATGTATGTGGCTATATGTTTTTGTTCATATGTGGCTATATGTTTTTTTTATTAGTTTAATTTTTTGTTCATATGTGATGTATATGTGTATGTGGCTATAATGTATATGTGAACAAAAAACAATTGTATGTATGTAGATGTTCAAAATGTATGAATATATATGTCAAAAATGTTTTTTTGTTCATAGAAAGTTTTTTGTTCATATATAGAAAGTTTTTATATATGACAATGGATATATATTCGATATATATGAGAAATGATGATCCATGGAAAAGTTTTATATATGCAAAAGTTACAATTTTAGAAAAGTTTTATATATCTAGCTAGGAAGGGAAGAAGAAGAAAAAGAAGGATAGGAAAGAAGAAAATAAGAAGAGGAAAGAAAGAAGAAGAGGAGAGGAAGAAGAGGAGAAATAAATAAGAAGAGGAAAAAAGAAGAAAAAGAAGAGGAGAAGAAGAAAAAATAGAATATTTTCTATTTTTTCTTCTTCTCCTCTATTCCTTTCTTCTTCTCCTCTTTTTTTTCTTCTTTTTTTCTTCAATCCTCTCCTCTATTCCTTTCTTCTTCTCCTCTTTTTATTTCTTCTTCGTTTTCTAATGTTTTATCGGGTCTGTCGTCGTCGATATATACCCCTCCCGATAACTTCAACACGAGGGGGGATAACTTCAACACGAGGGGGGTCGATATACCCCCTCCCCGATAACATTATTTTCCCGTGTATATATGTCGTCGTTGTCGATATAACCCCCTCCTGATAACTTCAACACGTGGGGGGGGTCGATATACCCCCTCCCTGATAACATTATTTTCCCGTGTATGTATGTCGTCGTTGTCGATATTACCCCCTCCCGATAACTTCAACACGAGGGGGGATAACTTCAACACGAGGGGGGGTCGATATACCCCCTCCTCGATAACATTATTTTCCCGTGTATGTATGTCGTCGTTGTCGATATAACCCCCTCCCGATAACTTCAATGCGTGGGGGGGTCGATATACCCCCTCCCCAATAACATTATTTTCCCGTGTATGTATGTCGTCGTTGTCGATATATATAACTCCCTCCCAGATAACTTCGACATGATGGACGGTCGATATGTATACCCCCTCTCGACCGTGATAACTTATACCACGGGAGCACCCCCCCGGCCCTCTCGCTCGACCAAAACTCTCGAGGACACCCAAACGCTAGAAAAAAACGATGTCGGTCTCCTACCCCCTCCCGGCGCGCCCCTACCCTTGAAGCGTTGCCTAGGCCACCCCAAACCTGGAATAAGCTAGGTCTACGTTTGCACTAATATATCCACCTGCTGTCATGTTTGTGTAATAATTGCCATGTTGTAATATTTGTAGAAACAATGGAGCACGGACGAGATGAGCAAGCAGAAGAGGTGTTGGGGGACATAATCTTAGCCGGAGGTGATATCTTGTCGTATCTTAATGACAATGATGGTCTGGAAGAACAGGGTGAAGAAGCAGGCTAGGGTGATCGAAGAGTGGAGGAGGAAAGACATGATTATGATGGCTCCGGTGACCCAATGCTGGTGCAAGAAGGAGCCCGTGGTGACGGCTCCGGTGACCGAACAGAGTCCGGCCAGGTAAATATATTAGTTAAGCCTGTGCTGACTAGCTAATTGATGCATTCATTGTTTTGGTATGTACACATATTAATTAACACTCGTCTTTCTTCTTTTTTCTAGCCCTCCGGATCGAGCACAACTGCGGTAAAGAGACGAGGCCCGAAGAGAAAGTTGCGCTCGGATGAAAGGTTTGAGATCACAGCAATCGCGCGCGACGGCCAACCGATTGAACCCCTCCGGACAAAGGATGCATTTGCTGCTCAGTGCGGGGTTCTAGTTAGGGACAAGATCCCGATCAGCATCCACCAATGGTATAAGCCTAAGAAGGAAGACCCTGAGGTGTCTTATGTCAATGATATGCAGAAAGATGATCTTTGGACTGAGCTGAAGGCAAATTTCACCCTACCGCCAGAGGAGGATCCGGAGAAGCCAGTTATAGAGCAATTAATCAAGTCTCATGCTCTTAAGAAGATGGCAGACCTATTCAGGAGGTGGAAGAATGAGCTGAAAACGTTTGTCGACAAAGAAGAGACACCAGAATTCATCGGCCGGTATGAGAAGATCAGAGATCACTGGCCCGCATTTGTGGCCCACAAGACATCGGAAAAGAGTAAGACGATGTCAGCGACAAACAAGAAGAATGCTGCGAAGAAGAAGCTTCACCATCGCACGGGGTTAGGTGGCTACCTCAAAGCCCGGCCTAAGTGGGCCAAGACTGAGAATGATCTGCTTGAAAAAGGGATCGAACCACAGACAATGAACTGGACAGACCGTTGCCGGACTTGGTTCTTCGGGGCTGGCGGAACCTTGGACCCTGTATCAGGGAGGTGCGTTTGGACGAACGAGCTTTTGAGAATACCCGTCAAGAAGATTCAGCAATATATCGATGCAGCACAGGAAGGGACGTTCGTTCCAGACAGAGAGAACGACGAGCTCACAATGGCCCTCGGGAATCCTGAGCACCCTGGACGGACACGAGGCACCGCAGGCTCCGTTCTGTGGAAGGCTGGTTTTCCGGACGCGGGCGGTTACAAAACCCGGGAGAGGAGGAAAAAAGTGGAGCAGATCCAAATTCAGAAGCTGCACGAAAGGGTTCAAGCGCTAGAGGAACGAGACGGCAATCGAGATGCCGAAACTGCCCCCGAAGCTACACCGCCATCTCAGCGGAGAAGCAGCATGGCTTCCACCGAGCAGCTTCAGCTGGAGCATGCGGCTCCTGCTAGCTACCCCGTGGATGCTATCACGGAGTCTCAACATTGCCACCTTATGGCGGAATGGCAGAACTTCAAAGTCAAGGCGGCTGTTGGCTCTGTTTTACCTCCTAAACCCGGCGCAACCTACCACTGCCGGCCGATTCCAGAAGGATATGCTAGGGTGATGGTGGATGAAATAACGGAGGGATTTGAGGACCTCCAGCTTGACCACCCTACCGGTGAAGGGGAGACTCGGCTGGGTTTAGCTCTGAAGACTCCGTGCCTATGGCGGAAGGAGCTCATCAAGCTTCCGAACTGGACGGCTCCGGCGAGTAAGGGCACTCCGCCTCCTCCTCCGGCGAGTGATCAGGGCACTCAGCCTCCTTCTCCGGCGCGTGGCAGCACTCCGCCTCCTTCTCCGCCAGCGCCGGCGCGCCAGAGCAGCCAGCCTCCTCCTTCTCCGCCTCGTCAGCAAGGGCGGAAGAGACCCGCCGCCGCTGCGGCTGCTCCGGCGCGTCGTAGTCCTTCTCCTCCGCCTCGTAAGCAAGGAAAGAAGACAGCCGCAGCCGCTCCGTCTGCTCTGCCAGCGTCTAGCAGTACAGCTGCTAGAGGCGGGAGGCAATACAGATTCGGTCCTTCTCTGAAGACTCTAGAGAAGTTACCATACGAACGCGAAGATCGTGCGAGCCGAAGTGAAGAACTTCTTTGAAGGGGTGAAAGCAAAGAAACATCCACCTCCGGAGGAGAAGGTAGATCCGGTGAAAGCAAAGCGCACTCTGGCTGCCCTGACAAAACCACCAAAGTCTCCGCCGAGAGGCAACTATGAGCGCGTTCTTGCAAAGACATATGCCGAAGCGGAGCGGTCGGGAAGTACTGTCGGTGATAAAAGGATGAAAGAACGACGAGCTGGGAAAAAATTGCCCAGCTCGGCGAACAAGCGAACCAATCGTGCCCCCCGCTCAAGGTGTCAAAAGACATCGTCGCTAATGATCCGAGTATGGTGCCCGGTTATAGCAATTATGGAGATTACCTACCCGACGATATACATTATGAAATCATGCATGGAGGTGGACGAACACAAATACCATTACGGGAAGCCTCTCGTCAAAGATGAAAGATCTCTATCAACGATGATGCGAAGACTACATGATTGGTACATGAAAACCTGCAGAGAGTGATGGGATTGGTACTTTGACGTTGAGAGTTAAACCGGAGCATGACCTCGTTGGAATTGATCTGCTGAATGTTCCATTTGAGGATTTCTTCCAGTTTTACAATCAAAAGGCCCTTGATAAAACAACGATCACTTGCTACTGTCTGTAAGTAGTACTACTTCTGTCATTAAGTCTCTCTATATAGGTCAGCTCTTTCATTGCATGTATTTATACTTATCCTCACTATATTATGCAGATTGAAGATCGCCGAATTGAAGAAAAAACAAATCGGTGATATTGGGTTCATTAACACAAATCTCATAGATGCATATGGACGGTGAAAACATGATCCCAAAGAAGCCGAGGCCAACTTGCTACAATCGTTGGTATTAAATCAAAACAAAGATATAATACTCTTTCCTTACAACTTCAAGTGAGTGTTACTGTCTTGTGCATATTCGGTTTCCCTTATTAGTCCAGGTTATGGTAATGTAATTGATGACTTATGCATGCATGCGCAGCTTCCACTATATTCTCCTAGAGATTAAGCTTGAGCAGGGAGTAGTAACCGTCTTAGACTCGAGACGAAAAGATCCCCAGGACTATGCGAACATGACTCAAATGCTCGAGAAGTAAGTTAAATCGATCATTATCCACCATATCAGCAACTTTGTTCATTTCCTGATATCAAGTAATTGTTTTCTTTGTCTGGCAGGGTTTGGAGAAAATTCACCTCAAAAGCTCCGGGACTGCCGAAGAAGCTGCAATTTAATCACCCGAAAGTAAGTACTATAGTAGCATGTTCCGCGCATCTCCTAGTGATTCAAGCGCTAGTTTCATCAATACCATTTAGCATGCTTGCTTATCAGTTAGATTGACCTCTATTTCTTGTAAAGTGGTTGTGGCAGGAACCCGGGAATAATTACTGTGGATACTACGTTTGCGAGTCCATCCGCTACACGACCTGTGAGCGGGGCTACACTGAAGAACAATATGAAGTGCGTAAGCAATAATATTCACAATTTTATTTTATTACCATCATTTGTGTTGAGTTTCATTTATTCATATATATATGTATTGACCCCCTTCTTCAAATTAGATGTTTCGGAAGCGGGATGAACTCCTAGCAGAAGATCGTATGCGAGGAATTCAAGAGGAATTGGCGGCATTCTTCCTTGACCACGTGATCGCTGAAAACGGAGAATACTATGTGGACCCTGTGTTCCTACAATTTAATTAGGAGATTGTATTGTAAGAGATAATTATTGTATATATGTAGCCGGTAGTGTCGGATAGATATACGAGAACTTGTTGTTCGACCAATATCTCGGAGAAGGAGAGGTGGTCGATATCACTTCTCTCTGTATGCATATGTTCATGACGATCTTCTGTTTCCTTCATTTGATTACTAGCTAGCGTGTCTACTCCTCTCCATACGTATATAGTACGTAGCGTCGACCAAGCACGGAGATAAGAGAGGACACTTCTCTCTATTAATTAGCTAGCTAACACAATATATGAAACACCTAAATTAACCCCCCAAAACCCCTAAACCCCCCCCCTTTCAAAAAAAACAAAAACCTCAGCTCCTGCCAGCTGCTGACGCGTGGATGCCTTTGGTCCCGGTTGGTGACACCAACCGGGACAAAAGGCCCTGCCTATTGGTCCCGGTTGGTGGCACCAACCGGGACCAAAGGCCCTCCTGCCTGGGCTCCCCGCACCGGCCACGTGGACGGCCTTTAGTCCCGGTTCGTGTAAGAACCGGGACTAAAGGTCTAGGGCATTAGTAACGACCCTTTAGTCCCGGTTCCAGAACCGGGACTAAAGGCCCTTATGAACCGGGGTAAAAGCCCCTTTTCCTACTAGTGCATCCTAACCATTGCCAAACCCACCAGTTAGGCCCCAACGGCACCACCATAGGGTTAGGCCGCGCGCTCGAGCCGAAGACGGGTACCACCACCCCGGCAGGGGCACACTAGTAGGACACTAATCCCTACCGACTTCGTGAATGGCGGGGCAGTCACCGACAACTCCCACTATGACCAGCCTTACTATTACCTTGTTTCGACGTCCGATGCCAGGTGGCGTGTGACTCTCTAGATGCGTACTAGCTTTGACTTGATTATTTTCATATTGGATAAGACACAAAATGCATAGCACCCCACTGCAAATTTGTACCCCCTCAATCCTGAGTACTTTCTTAATGCAAAACACGGTTATCTAGGATTTGCCACGTATGAAAACGTTTGGTCTTATATGTTCATCTTATTCTTTATTACCTCAGTTCCAAAAAAAATTGAAGTTTTAGATTTGTCCTAAGTCAAACTTGGCCCCGCTCACAAAGGTTGAGTCCGGCTCGGAGCTTCGGTCGGACTCACAATTCAGGTACAACGCAATCAAGTGGCTCCTTGGACTTGTTTGCAGCCTAGGGGAAGTGTGGAATCGATCACCCTCTGCCAGGCATACACCATGAAGTGTGCTACTCACGGGCATTAACAGACGACTGAGCGTGTATGGGTAATGATGCATCCCTGCACGGTTAAATCTATTAGAATAGTTGTGCCCACGGTTTAGGACAACTTGAATGATTTACTTGATCATAGAAAAACATCAACTAATAATTAATAAAATTTGCCAACCGTGTGAGTGCCTTGGGGATTATTCTTAATGGGTGATGCGAAAGGGGGGTGGGGGGGGGCAAGATTGTGTTATGTACTTATGTTCGTGCTTAGGTTAGGTGGATAGAGTAGATATTGTCATGACTCATATCCAATATGGATGGCCTCAGATTTTTTCTTCTTCTTTGTAAGCCAATTTATTTGGCGTTTTCAATAATTAGTAATAGAGTATATGGTTGTGTGCATCACTCAATGTATGGGCAAGGTTTTTTCCCTCATTTCAAAAAAATGGAAGTGTGCTACCAAAAAGGGATCTACAGATGAGCTGCGCGCACGCATATCCCAATCAATCTGACAGTGAGAAAGGGCCGGCAGACCTGCCACTGGTCAGTTTTGATTACCATTCTCTTTACACCTAATTACTAGAGTTTCCTTCACACAACCTCATCTAACCTTCAAATGGCCCCCCATCTAGGAGCGTCCTACATATACACATGAACAGCTAGCTGAGAGCTTCTCTGTCAGACACATGCACACACTCACACCGAGAGAGGCGCAGAGGGAATGGGGAGGAAGCCATGCTGCGCCAAGGAAGGCCTGAACAGAGGGGCATGGACGGCAATGGAGGACGAGATCCTGGTCTCCTACATCAACGATCACGGTGAGGGCAAGTGGGGGAGCCTCCCCAAACGAGCTGGTAGGTTACTCACACCATCGTCTCTAATCTATGCTCTTCTCCGAACATTACATCAATACATACAATTGTCGATTATGCGCGCGATTTTCTTTAAGTCGATCGATATCTCCTCCAAACTCTTTCTTGCCATTGCAACTGAAACAAAGAGTGTGTGTGTGTGTGCGTATGCTTGAAGAAGCCAGGTGACTGAAACAAGGAATGCGGCAAGAGTGAGATCACTGGTTTAGCTTTAGCATAGCTCGAGATGGTCGTGTTGACGGCGTGTGAGATATTGTGTTCAGGGCTGAATCGCTGCGGAAAGAGCTGCCGGCTGCGGTGGCTCAACTACCTCCGGCCGGGGATCAAGAGAGGCAACATCTCCGACGACGAAGAGGAGCTCATCGTCAGGCTTCACGGGCTCCTAGGCAACAGGTGCACATCTATGTTGTTTTCCTTTCGTTTGCATCGTGCACATTTCTGTTGTGTACATGATCAAGCACTGTATTGCTGTTTACTTACACTTACACTTGCATTTACATGCATATTCCTAATGTAATACGGGGTACGTAGTATATAGTGTGAACGAAGATGTACAAGTGGGTCTTTGGTCGTGGAGGAGTATTAATTAGTCACACTTGCTTGACAAAATTTAGTACTAGTAATAAACACCAAGGTCATGCTAATACCTTTCCGTTGGAATTTCATTTTCTTTTTCCCTACATGGAAGACAGAGAGAGATGTATGATCAGACAAAGTAGGCCAACACCTTCTAAACGTATATAACTTCTAATCAATATGATCAAGTTATCATGATCACCTGTACACACCTACTATCCATATCAGTCAGCATGCATGTTCCCAATTCAGCCATGCCCGAAGAAAAGAACAACCTCTTGCTGACAGCCTGAATGCGTGTCTCTACCCCAAGAGGTAAACGAGTTATTCGGTCAGCAAAGTTGATGATGACGTGCATTAATTCACTTCATGCATGCATGCACAACCACTCTGATCTACTACAAGAATCTACACCATAACTTGAAAAGGCTCCCATGGAGGTCTAGAACGAAATGCCACTCCCTCCCTCCCAGATGTGGCACAACAACCACTGCTAATCAATCTACACCATGACTTGAAAAGGCTCTGATCTACGACAACCACTCTGTCAGTCAGACTGTCAACATATGCAGAAGCTGCAGCTAACCTTGTCAGGCGCAAGTAAATAGGGCCAGCTAGAATTCGCTACTGCTAATCAATTGCATGTGCTTAGCTAATAGTAGTAACTAATCCAGCGTCAGATAACAGTGACCGTGGCCCGTGGCAGGTGGTCGCTGATCGCGGGGCGGCTGCCGGGGCGAACAGACAATGAGATCAAGAACTACTGGAACACCACGCTGAGCAAGAGGAACCAGCAGTCCCACGGCGCCGGCTGCTCGAACCACCCGCAGGCCAAGCCGCTGCCGCCGGCGCCGCAGGCCGGTGGCGAGGCACAGGCCCTGCCGGAGGGCACGAGCAGCAGTCCGATACGGACCAAGGCGCTGCGGTGCACCACCACGGTGCTGGCGGCAGCAGAGGGGTTTCACGAGCAGGGCCGTGCGGCGCCGGAGCACGTTGCGGCGGAGGATCAGCTGGGGGACTGCCTGTCGATCGGCTCGATCGACCTCGACCTGGAGGGCATCGAGCTGGGCTTCATGATGAGCCCGTGGAGCGGCGGCGCCGACGGCGTGGGTGATCAGCATTTCGGTGCTCCCGGGGCTGAGGCTGATGGTCTGGAGGAGCTGCTCGGGCTGGGCGTGGCCGGAGGAGGCGGCGACGGCCATGGCGGACTCGGGGACCTGGAGTTGGCGTGGCTTTGCTAGCCGTGGGAACTGTCAAAATGCCAGATGTGTTTGGCGTGAAATATAGTCGCGTACAGTAATTACGACTTGCATAGCTCAGTTCATCTTATATGTACAAATTACAGGGTGGTGCTGTAAACAAAGTACTACTGCCAAATAAGCTGGTGTGCCTTGGTCTTGGTTTCAGCCATCCCTCATTCCTGAAGTGCGCATGGAAATCGATTCGTGGAGTATAAAAAAAAAAGGAAAGAAAAAAAAACAGAACGCCCACCGTGGGGCTCGAACCCACGACCACAAGGTTAAGAGCCTTGCGCTCTACCAACTGAGCTAGACGGGCTGGTGTTTCTGAAGTGTTCATTTATTGGTGGTATCCTCGCATGCACAGATGGTAACCCCACCTAACCACCTCCCCCTACAAGAAAGCCAACTCTGACAAAGAAAACAGCTAAAATGGTGCATATGCATTTGACACTACAGCTTTCTCTCTGTTTTTCTCCCTCTATATCTTTAGGTCCTCAATTTAACCACCAAATATGTGTCACATCACAATAGGAACACTGATTTGGTATTCAGAAACAACAATGGAACAGTTCAAGTTTGACAAGTCAACACCATCTACAAAACAAACCAAGTTGACAACGATGGACAGAAACTAATCAACCCGGGGTGCACGGCAACAACATACACTTATTTGCAAGGCTGCTCCGTTTCCTGAAGCATCAGCGTTTCTCATGGTGAATTATTACTTTTTTAAACTAATCACATGGTGAAATAGGAGGGCGATAGCGATCCCAGGGACCAGCCAACAATCTACAACACCAATGACACAAAGTACCAGGGACCAGCCAACGATCTACAACATCCAGTCAGCCCATGTTCAGCTGATCAATCGTCATTCGGGGACGCTTTGCAGCTGCGGCGGCCACGGCGTTCAGCTGGAAAGAAACCCTCTGGCCCTGGCTCTGGCTCTGAGGCTGCTGCTGCTGCTCGTTGCCCGTCTGATCCTGCAAGGAGTTCGGGTTAGGATTGGCAGCGTCCGCGTTGGCACCCTCCTCGTCATCTTCTGCTTCCTCGGTCTGAGTTGGCGGCTTCAATGCGGGTAGGAGCTGGTAGTTCTGGCTCAGCAAGGTGTCCTGCTCAGGTGGCAGAGGAATCGAGCCAGGTGGAGCAATAGACTTGGGCAGCGGGATTTTGTTCCTGCTGCGTGCCAGCTCGAGTAGAACCTGCAACATCAGAAAAATGACTTGTCATCCACCTATGTGCATAGAGTACTTTAGTAAAATATAAAACAGGTACTTATTGACTTCAAAGCATAACCAAAAGAGTTGCTCTTAACCTTTATCCACATACGCAAGATCTCCTTTAGGCATATCATACCAGCTAACACACAAGTGAGTACCCTTGTGCACGACCCTCAATCTCTAATATCTTTGTAGTACCTGACATGCTTCATCAACATTTTAGGTATATCTTGAGATGCCAACCTCATACACATAAGGAATCATACCCTGTTTATTTCATGTTTTCCTAAAAGTCTAGCCATGCATTCCAAAAACTTGTTTTCTACTACGCGTAACCTGTTCCCAAGGAATTAGAGGGGGTGGGAGTGGGGGCACCAGTGTATTAGTGAATTGGCAGATAACCGTCGTTACGGAATGTTATTTGGGGAATTCCATACCAGAGGAGGAAGCCCACAGGCCACAGCAGCCATACCTGAGTTGGAATATGCTAAGAGTTCTATTAAGGAAATGATCTTTTGTTCCCTAAGTCAAGAGTCGTTTCAACATAAGCAGTCACGTTCGGCAGCAGTTTGAGTTTGTAGCCGTCCAGGACACTAGTCTTGAGTGGCCTATATAAAGGACCCCTAGCTGCAGCAACTGATGCAATTTACCAATAAAGAAGTCTTCCCTAATCTCTATTGCTCACTACCCCGTCACCTTTCTGATCTGCACTGGCTTTGGTGCCTTCTCGCTGATACCTCGTCAGCCCTCTAGCGCCTCCTGGCCGCAGGCATACCGTCCAGTCTAGAAGCTCTAATAGATGCGCTGCTCTCCCTTCTATGCGATTATTTGACTTAACCCGTGAAGAGTGTCCAAATCTAGCAGAAGTTATCGATAAAACACATAATATATCTAAAGAGTAAAGCCACCTAATAAAGAAACTGAGTATTCTATTTTCCAATTCCAACAGTAAGATGCCTGCCACAGTACCAGCACCATCACTACACTAACAGAAGAGGGTATTTATTTCTTGCTTGATTCTCAAAAGGTTACATTGTGTATATGGAAATAGTTGCACATGATTCGTAAGACTTTGGACCCTTGAACATAAGCACTCATTTTCCAAACAAGACATGGGCTCAGCTGAACATTCCTAACAAGACATGGGGTAAATTGAATTCTATCTCTGTCAATCTTCTGCCCCAACTGGACTCTCCTTGCATCATCTGCTACTAGCTGCACCCATGGATTTAAATCTCGACATTGCCAGGTTACCCACCAAACTGAGAAAAGTTCAGTTGATTCCAACTTCCTAAAGGATAACAGAGTCGTTTTGGCCCTAATGGCAGGTTACTAGGAAAGGTGTTGTCCCCCGAATGGAACAAATTGCGTTTAGCCCTGAAAGTAAATGTTGAACATATTTTAGAAACAAGGGACACTTTGGCTGAGTGGTTAAGGCATGTGCCTGCTAAGTAAATGGGGTTTCACCACGAGAGTTCGAATCTCTCGGGCGTCAATTTTTTTTATTTCTTTCTCAGGTCGAGTGGTTAGCTGCACCCAGTAAATCTCAGCACTCCCTGGTTACCCCACTAAACTGGCAAAATTTTGGCCTATTCCAATTTCCTAGAGGATAAAAGAGTCATCTTCGCCGTAGTGGGAAAAGATGAATCTGGGTTTGAATCCTACCCTCCTGTGTTTTACTTGTAGTAATTTCAGTATAACCCTGACTGGTATGATGGTCCCTCGGACAGCAGTAAATGTAGACAAAAATGACATTTTGTCGTGAGCTCGAGGACTCGAAACCGCAATCTCTGCGTGGGTCACGAATGGCGGCTTCTGACCAACCACCATATCTGAGGCTTTGATGTGTTCTTATTGTGGAACACATTCATTTAATCCAGTATCCACCCTCATCTGAAATTAAATTTTCCCCAAATATATCTCTCAGCCAAGAGCCCAAGACCCAGCAATTAACTGAAATCTCAAAAGCACAGATCAGTTTTTGTTCCTTCCGCAACACATCTGCGCATCCTCTGTTATGGCTATTATTTCCCCAATTGAAGTCCACAGCACTACTCCCTCTGATCTAGGGTTTAAAGTGGCCCCTTCTCCTCGTCAAACACCAATTGAAGGTAAGTACCAGAAGATAACTGCGCGTCTTGCACCAGTTCGTAGGATCTGGTAATTAATCGGAATCTAAGGAAGATATAGAATAGCTAGGGTTTGCGGTGGTTGGTCGTACCTCGCGGGGCGGCGGCTGGGAGAAGGAGAAGTTGACCTTGGCCTGGATGGCGAGGCGGACGTCGTCGGCGTCGAGCTGGGGCTTGCCGGCGTGGTCGGCGTAGACCTGGGCGTCGCCGAGCACGTCCCCGGCGTAGCGGTAGGCGAGGTCGAGGAACTGGTGCACGACGCGCGGCTCGTACTCGCCCTCGCCGAGCCCCATGGAGCGGAGGAGCTCCCGCACCACGCGCGCGTCGCGGGGCTCGTCCGGGCTGCCCGACGCCCCTCCTCCGGCCGCCGCGGGCTGGAGCGATGGCCGCACGCCGCCGCCGCCGTCCATGGTCTGATTGCTGGCTGTGGTGTCTGGGGTTCGGGAGTGGGGCGAATAGGGTTTAGATATATACCGTGGCAGTCATTTTGGAGCCAAAGGAACGTTTAGATATGTGCGGAACATGTGGGACTCACCAAGTGACGCTTTGGCCGAGTGGTTAAGGCGTGTGCCTGCTAAGTACATGGGGTTTCCCCGCGAGAGTTCGAATCTCTCAGGCGTCGCTGTCCCTTTTTATTTTCTCTTTCTTTTTTCTTTTTTTCTTTATTCTTTCTGTGGCCGCCCAACTTTCGTGAGAAAATTTCAGATCGTATCTTTTCTCCTTTTTCTCTCTGTGGCCGCCCAACTTTCATGAGAAAATTTCAAATCGTATCTCTCAGGCTAATTACTCACGGCCGTTTTATAAAGTTGAGGAGACAAGATACGATTTGAAATTAGCAAGGACAAGGCAAACAAATCTTGTCTGGTTAACACATGCATCACAAAATTTTATTTATCTCATGGAAGCTTTCTAAATAAGCTTTGACAACTTCAAGGACAGCAGAAGAGCTCTCTTCTTGCCTCAACAAGGCAAAGAGCAGATCATTTCAGTAAAATAAAATTAAAAAATACATTTACAAGTGCACCGGAGAGTCACTTCAACTAGCCAAGTTCTTAGCACAAACCTATGGACGAGACTTACACCGCAATCAACCAAAGGAATGGAAACATAAAAACAACGCTTTCTGAATCTTCTCTCTGATATTTTGTATCCAATAAAAGAGGTTGGTGATCAGAGTTCCCAAAGCCTAAATGCACGATAGCCACCTCTGAGTATCATAGCCTCCATAGCCCATAGGGCATTGGACATTACCCCAGTCTAGGCGTTCTTGAATCATTCCTCTTTGCCATGTGAACAGGTCCTCCTCATATCCCAGATCATCAAGTCGACAATCATCCATAGCTTGGCGAAATGTTGTCATATGTCCTTTGGATCATAAGTTTCCTCCCTCCTTTTCATTGTTAAACAATATTTCATTAAAATCTCATAGCATGGCCCATGGTAAATTATGTCTGGCTTGTTCTCATTCAGTCATGTGTCTTATGTTTTGTCCTACCACTTGAACTCTCCTACACATCAGTAAACCACCAAATCCTATCCAGTCTCTCCTCGGTTCTGTCGTCAATATAATTTGGATCCGAGTAAAGTTGGCTTACTTTACCTTCTCTCTTCCTAAACATAGCAACCCCACCTTTACGACCATCACTTGGTTCACAATTATCAAAACCATCTTCAATCTCTTCCTTAGACAATCAGCAGGATAAGAATCTAGGTGAGTTTTGTAGGAGATATTCCCTAGAGGCAATAATAAATGTTATTGATTATCTCCCTGTTCATAATTATGTTTATGTTCCATGCTATAACTCCTTTGGTTCCCGAGCCCGTATATCCATAAAGGCTCTGGGGAGAACCCATATGCATATGTGGAATAATAAACGGTAAAATGTATTCCTAGTCGTGCCTCTAAGACTAGCTCAAGTGTTGCATGATGATTATGTTTTCCCAATCATGGGCATGTCTATGCCAACCAACTTTGAGGGCACAATGTCAGGAAGTGGGTTTGTTAAACGTCATCCGTAACTGGATGGCTATTACAGCGGCTTACGGGTTCATGGGAAAGTATGTTAAGTAACTTGATAGCTCGAGATTGGGATTTGCTTCTCCGACGATGGAGAGATATACTCGGGCCCTCTCGGTGTTACAGTGTCCATCATCGTCTGGCCAGACACTTTGTGATTTGATCACGGGGATGCCGGAACACGAAACGAGAAAAGAGAACAAAACCGGTAACGAGGTAACTTGCATAGTGGACAAAGTGTTGGCCCACGGGGATGCAATAAATCTCACCTCAGGTGTTTGTGATATATCGTGAAGCAACAGGAATAGCACACGGCAACTGGAGGTTCACTCGAATATTTATTCGTGTGGGTATAGGGGTCAATATGGGTGTCCACGGCTCCGATGTTGATCATTGATCGGAAGGGGTTCCGGTCATGTCTATACTTCATCAAACCTATAGGGTCACACGCTTAAGGGTCATCTATCTGCTAAATACTAGACAGGGACTGAGAGAAAATCACCGAAAAAGTTTCGGACACCGGAAAAGTTTCGGACAGCGGAAAAGTTCCGCAGAGAGAGGTCACCGGATGAGTTCCGGTGAAACTGAAAGGTTGTTTCAGGGGATACCATAAAGTCAAATTGGTTTCGGCACATGCCTGATAATTCTTGGAGGATGCCAGAATCATTTTGGAAGCTTTCTGGAATTTTCCGGGATAATAACCGGATATGCTCCGGAGCTGCCGGAACCACTTCAGATGTTTTTCGCAGATGAAATTCACTAATCTGAAATTGTTTCAGAACGAATCCAAAATCATTTTAGTGGGTACTGGAATTATTCTAAGACCCACAGAAATATTTTCGGATTTAGTGGACGCGAAAAATTGTCTTCATGAATAGTGAAAACGCATTCTTGTTTGCTTTGCGCAAATGAAAATCACTAAACCGAAATTGTTTCGGAACGCGTTGAAAATTATTTTAGTGGGTACTGGAAATGTTCTGAGCCCACATAAATATTTTCAGTTCAAACGGACGCTGAAAAATGTCGTCATGAATAGTGAAAGTGCTTTTTGCTTGGCTTCTTGGAGAAGCCACCTTGTGGGCCTTTTTGGTATTTCCCCCCTTGGCTTCTTGGAGAAGCCACCCTTGGGCTTGGCCTATAAATAGGGGTGGAGGGGGCTACCTAAAGGACCCTTGCTCTCATACACATGCCATGCATTATCTGGCTTCTTCTCTCCCTCCCACGAAAAGAGTTTCGTAGAGCCGTAAGGCTGTCTGGGTTCCGGCAGGAACTAGTTCTGGACGGCGAAGCCCTGCCGGATAGATGACACCGTATGTGTGCAACTCTGTAGAGAGATCGTAGTTTCGGTCTTAGTTCGTGAGTGCCTCCCGAAGGGCTGTCCGTGTGACCGTCCGAGTTTCGAAGGTCCTCCCTAAGGGCTGTCCGAGTGACCGTTCGAGTTTCGAAGGTCCTCCCGAAGGGCTGTCCGCGACACCGTCCGGGGGGGGGGGGGGGCTGTTCGACCGCCTCCCGGAGGGTTGTCTGAGGAGAAGATGAGGGTATACATCCTCGCGGTTGGGAGGTTGTAAATCCTAGCTGCGGGGATCTGCACCGCCGATCGTCATCGACTCTACTTCCAGCTGCGCTACGAGTCGGTAACAAAAAAGATCAAACTATGTATGCAGTCTCCATAGTGGTCCTGGGCTGGTGCGTAAGTCAGAAATTTTTTGTTTTCTGCTGCGTTCCCCTTCAGTGGCATCATGAGCCGTGCTATGCGTAGATGCAGGTTGCGATCTAGAATACATAGAGATGTATGGGTATTGCATAATATAATTAGGTAGTAGATGAGATCTATTGTTGAAAATTATTTATGTGGGTGACAGATGAAATCTGTTACCCGATGTTCTTGTTGCTTCCGTAGAATTTGCGTTTGCTCAATCTCGAGACAGCATGGTGAAATTTGACAAAGTTCTGGCAATCCGTGATCCTGATTGATCATGGAAGTGCTATCAGTTCTTTGGGTTCTGCCGTAGTCAAAACAAAGATGAAATTCGCAGACGACAGGGCAATGCAGATATGATCTGCACGGGGGTCATGCGTATGACGAAGTTTAGTATGGGGTTCGAGATTTTATTGTCTCGTGCTTCATACACCCAGCAAAGTTAATCTAGCGACATGAACTATCATACTTGATGATGAACGTTGGTCGCTGCGGTTTAAGTCAAAACCTTAGAAGCCACGTAAAATAAATTTTGCATAAACCGATTAGAGGCGTCTAACTTGGTTTTGCAGGATGTGCATGTGATGTGGTATAGCAGTGCTCATACTAATTCGATTATGTATGAGATGACTATATGATGTAATTTGATTAACATGACATGCGTGTCATGATTTGGCATGATGGCTGGAGCCATATGATTGCACTTTAATGACCTACGTGTCAACCTTAAGTAATGCATTAATTTTATACGCTATGGAGATAGCAATATTATCTGGTGCATCGACAAGGTGGTGGCAATCTTCGCGAAGGTGAACACCAACACGAATGCCGAAGACGAAGAAATGAAATACTTCTCCGTCAGAAAGGGCTATACCATATCATGCTATTATGAATTGCCTGAGATGTTTATCCCTTATGATGCACCCTTCTTGATTGCGCGGTAGTCACTTTTTATTAGGGTGATCTCTCACAAAAATACCAAGTAGTTAGTGTTCTCCCAAGTGTAGCACCGTCACGGCACCTATCTTTTCGGGGTGCGTCGTGTATAACGGGTACGAACGTTTAGAGAAGTGTGAGGCGGGTGAGTTGAGACCTCGCACCGAGATCCCTTGGTTGTCTTGACGTTCAGGCATGACCGTCATGAGCTCGCAACACAAGCATCGAAAGATGAACAAGAGTCACATAGAGATGTGATTGGCAAGTTGGCCTACCGGTTGAGATTTTTCGTCATAAGTGGTGTTACACCGATGGCGAAAAATTGAAATGTGGGTCTTGTATCACTCACAATCAATTTTGAGAGATATTGATTTGAGTGGGAGCGCACTGTTGAATTAACATGTTTAATTCTCAATGCAATTAATTTTGAACACTGTCTAAGTGTGGTTTGCATAATAGTTGTAGAATAATGGCTCGCATTTCCACCTTCCCTATTAAAAGTGAATAGCTGTTAAATATCTGGTTAAAACTTTACGATTGGTAACGTAATATGAGGATTGTCCTCAAAAGTTCCAAGAAGGACTTTGTCCTATCGCATGCTTTCCGTATCCTCCCGCTAATGCTATGGATCATGTGACTCTCGTCCTTCGATCCAAAAGCTAGAATTCTGTTACGGTCAAGTGGAATATGTTTGCTTCCATGAAACCCAAACTTCGAAAGTTGGTATAGTTATATGATATTCATGGAACTGAAAATTATTTTCAGATACAAACAAAGCAATGTTTGTTTGCAAGTATTAGTAAAAGTGTTTACTATGCATTTGACTGTTGGGAAAGGGATCCAGAAGAACGCCTGTCATATAATGAAAGGTGAATAAAACAACAACTTAAAGAGAAAGGAAGTGTCCAAAGGGTGTTAGTATGACTTACACGCCTAGGAAGCCCGGGGCTAATGCCACTCTTAAGTTGGGTGCTTCTTCTGAGAGTAGGAGAAATACTAAAAGTTAAACTGTTAGAAGTATAAAGGCAAAAGGAAAGAAGACTGGAATATCCAGCTCATGTATGAATGTCATACAAGTTTTTGATGTATAGAAGGCTGGTCAAAGATATAGTTCTTGCGAATTATGGTTAAACATGTTAATCACTAATTCTTGGGTATCGTGAGTTCATCACAAAAATGCCCGCTCGATTGCATTCTGTTGCAACTCGATGTAAGAACTACTATGGCCTGAAAGACTAGCTAGAAATGAGGTTAAGGTATACACAGGGAACATAGTAAATGTTACTATACCTTCCATCGGTGTATTGCCGTCTGTATTTATTTTCATAATTCATTTAGAGTTTTACAAACTCTATCCCATTGCATAAGGTATCTTGCAAGAAGGTTGTTCATCAGAGAACTTTTTATGTTCGATGTTATGAATAACACAAGGGCCATACTTTCATTATGAATGAGATGTATGTTATGAATATTGATAATAATACAATACCTCTGGGTTTACTTTCATAATTCATTTTAGAGTTTCATACACTCTAGCCCATTGCACAATGTTTGTTGCAAAAGAGTTGTTCATAAAAACAACAATTGTTGTTAAGTATTATGAATAACATAAGGGCCATACTTCCATCATCGATGGGACGTATGTTATGAATATTGATGGTAATATGATACATCCATAACACTGGCGCTAAATGTCGCAAGACTAAAAGAATACCACACAAGTGTGGCACAACATTTGGTCACATTGGAGAAACCCGCATGGAAAATTCCATTATGATGGATTTTGAAGTCTTTTTGATTTTGAATCATCTGACACTTGCAACTTTCCTCCGAAAAGTGAAGTGACTAAAATACCGTTCACAGGCCATAAGGAACGAACAACAAACTTATTAGTGATCATACATTTGATGTGTGTAGTCCGATAAGTGTTGTTAGTGGTGAATTTATTTATCTTCAGAAATGACTCAAGTAGATATATGGATATTTACTTGATGAGACGTAAGTCTGGATCTTTTGAAATCATTCGAAAGGTTCTCAAAATGAAGTAGAAGTTATTGTAACAAGAAAATTATGTTTCTGCAATTTGATTGCACAAAGGAATATTTGAGTTACATGTTTAGTGAATGTCTGATGAGTTGTGAAAGGGGTTTCATAACTTGCACCTCCCAGTGTTGGAAATATGCCCTAGAGGCAATAATAAATAGGTTATTATTATATTTCCTTGTTCATGATAATCGTTTATTATCCATGCTAGAATTGTATTGATAGGAAACTCAGATACATGTGTGGATACATAGACAACACCATGTCCCTAGTAAGCCTCTAGTTGACTAGCTCGTTGATCAATAGATGGTTACGGTTTCCTGACCATGGACATTGGATGTCGTTGATAACGGGATCACATCATTAGGAGAATGATGTGATGGACGAGACCCAATCCTAAGCCTGACACAAGATCGTGTAGTTCGTTTGCTCAGAGCTTTTTCTAATGTCAAGTATCATTTCCTTAGACCATGAGATTGTGCAACTCCCGGATACCGTAGGAATGCTTTGGGTGTACCAAACGTCACAACGTAACTGGGTGGCTATAAAGGTGCACTACAGGTATCTCCAAAGTGTCTGTTGGGTTGGCACGAATCGAGACTGGGATTTGTCACTCCGTGTAAACGGAGAGGTATCTCTGGGCCCACTCGGTAGGACATCATCATAATGTGCACAATGTGACCAAGGAGTTGATCACGGGATGATGTGAGTTACGGAATGAGTAAAGAGACTTGCCGGTAACGAGATTGAACAAGGTATAGGGATACCGACGATCGAATCTCGGGCAAGTAACATATCGATAGACAAAGGGAATTGTATACGGGATTGATTGAATCCCCGACATCGTGGTTCATCCGATGAGATCGTGGAACATGTGGGAGCCAACATGGGTATCCAGATCCCGCTGTTGGTTATTGACCGGAGAACATCTTGGTCATGTCTGCATGATTCCCGAACCCGTAGGGTCTACACGCTTAAGGTTTGATGACGCTAGGGTTATAGGGAAAGTATGTACGTGGTTACCGAATGTTGTTCGGAGTCCCAGATGAGGACGTCACGAGGAGTTCCGAAATGGTCCGGAGGTAAAGATTTATATATGGGAAGTCCTGTTTTGGTCACCGGAAAAGTTTCGGGTGATATCGGTAATGTACCGGGACCACCGGGAGGGTCCCGGGGGTCCACCAAGTGGGGCCACCAGCCCCAGAAGGCTGCGTGGGCCAAGTGTGGGAGGGGACCAGCCCCAGGTGGGCTGGTGCGCCCCCCCCACCAAGGCCCAAGGCGCATGGGAGAGTGGGAGGGGGCAAACCCTAGGTCCAGATGGGCCTTAGGGCCCATCTAGTGGGCCCCCCCCCTCTCCTCCCCTTGGCCGCCCCCCTTGATGGGATCTAGGGCTGGCTGCCAGCCCTTGGGGTGGAAACCCTAGAGGGGGGCGCAGCCCCCTCCCCCCTATATATAGTTGAGGTTTGGGCTACCCAAGACACACGAGAACGTCTCTCTTTCGGCGCAGCCCTACCCCTCTCCCTCCTCCTCCTCTCCCGCGGTGCTCGGCGAAGCCCTGCGGGATTGCCACGCTCCTCCATCACCACCACGCCGTCGTGCTGCTGCTGGATGGAGTCTTACCCAACCTCTCCCTCTCACCTTGCTGGATCAAGGCGTGGGAGACGTCACCGGGCTGCACGTGTGTTGAACGCGGAGGCGCCGTGGTTCGGCGCTTAGATCGGAATCAACCGTGATCTGAATCGCTACGAGTACGACTCCCTCATCCGCGTTCTTGCAACGCTTCCGCATCGCGATCTACAAGGGTATGTAGATGCACTCCCCTTCCCCTCGTTGCTAGAATACTCCATAGATTGATCTTGGTGATGCGTAGAAAATTTTGAATTTCTGCTACGTTCCCCTACAGTGGCATCATGAGCTAGGTCTATGCGTAGTTTCTATGCACGAGTAGAACACAAAGCAGTTGTGGGCGTAGATGTTGCCAATTCTTCTTGCCGCTACTAGTCTTATCTTGTTTCGGCGGCATTGTGGGATGAAGCGGCCCGGACCGACCTTACACGTACACTTACGTGAGACAGGTTCCACCGACGGACATGCACTAGCTGCATAAGGTGGCTAGCGGGTGTCTGTCTCTCCCACTTTAGTCGGAACGGATTCGATGAAAAGGGTCCTTATGAAGGGTAAATAGAAATTGGCATATCACGTTGTGGTTTTACGTAGGTAAGAAACGTTCTTGCTAGAAACCTATACAAGCCACGTAAAAACTTGCAACAACAATTAGAGGACGTCTAACTTGTTTTTGCAGCATGTGCTATGTGATGTGATATGGCCAGAAGATGTGATGAATGATATATGTGATGTATGAGATTGATCATGTTCTTGTAATAGGAATCACGACTTGCATGTCGATGAGTATGACAACCGGCAGGAGCCATAGGAGTTGTCTTTATTTTTTGTATGACCTGCGTGTCATTGAATAACGCCATGTAAATTACTTTACTTTATTGCTAAGCGCATTAGCCATAGAAGTAGAAGTAATCGTTGGCATGACAACTTCATGAAGACACAATGATGGAGATCATGGTGTCATGCCGGTGACAAAGATGATCATGGTGCCCCGAAGATGGAGATCAAAGGAGCAAAATGATATTGGCCATATCATGTCACTATTTGATTGCATGTGATGTTTATCATGTTATGCATCTTATTTGCTTAGAACGGCGGTAGTAAGTAAGATGATCCCTCACTAAAATTTCAAGAGACGTGTTCCCCCTAACTGTGCACCGTTGCGCAGGTTCGTTGTTTCGAAGCACCACGTGATGATCGGGTGTGATAGATTCTAACATTCGAATACAACGGGTGTTGACGAGCCTAGCATGTACAGACATGGCCTCGGAACACATGCGAAACACTTAGGTTGACTTGACGAGCCTAGCATGTACAGACAGGGCCTCGGAACACAAGAGACCGAAAGGTTGAACATGAGTCGTATAGCAGATACGATCAACATGGAGATGTTCACCGATGATGACTAGTCCGTCTCACGTGATGATCGGACACGGCCTAGTTTGACTCGGATCATGTATCACTTAGATGACTAGAGGGATGTCTATCTGAGTGGGAGTTCATTAATCAGATGAACTTAATTATCATGAACATAGTCAAAAGGTCTTTGCAAATTATGTCATACGCTTTAGTTCTACTGCTTAAGATATGTTCCTAGAGAAAATTTAGTTGAAAGCTGGTAGTAGCAATTATGCGGACTGGGTCCGTAAACTGAGGATTGTCCTCATTGCTGCACAGAAGGCTTATGTCCTCAATGCACCGCTCGGTGTGCTGAACCTCAGCATCGTCTGTAGATGTTGCGAAACATCTGACATAGACGTTTTGATGACTACGTGATAGTTCAGTGCGTAATGCTAATGGTTTAGAATTGTGGCACCAAAGACGTTTTTGAAAAGTCGCAGAACATATGAGATGTTCCGAAGACTGAAATTGGGATTTCAGACTAGTGCCCACGTCAAGAGGTATGAGACCTCTGACAAGTTTCTTAAGCCTGCAAACTAAGGGAGAAAAGCTCAATCGTTGAGCATGTGCTCAGATTGTCTGAGTACCACAATCGCTTGAATCGAGTGGGAGTTAATCTCCCAGATGAGATAGTGATAGTTCTCCATAGTCACTGCCACCAAGCTAGTAGAGCTTCGTGATGAACTATAACATATCAGGGATAGTTATGATGATCCTTGAGCTATTCGCGATGTTTGACACCGCGAGAGTAGAAATCAAGAAGGAGCATCAATTGTTGATGGTTAGTAAAACCACTAGTTTAAGAAGGGCAAGGGCAAAAGGGATACTTCATGAAACAGCAAGTCATTTGCTGCTCTAGTGAAGAATCCCAAGGTTGAACCCAAACCCGAGACTAAGTGCTTCTGTAATGAGGGGAACGGTCACTGAAGCAGTACTACCCTAGATACTTGGTAGATGAGAAGGCAGGCAAGGTCGACAGAAGTATATTGATATACGTTATATGAATGTGTACTTTACTAGTACTCCTAGCAGCACCAGGGTATTAGATACCGGTTCGGTTGCTAAGTGTTAGTAACTCGAAATAAAAGCCGCGGAATAAATGGAGACTGGATAAAGGTGAGATGACGATGTGCGTTGGAAGTGTTTCCAAGGTTGATGTGATCAAGCATCGCATGCTCCCTCTACCATCGAGATTTGGTGTTTGCGTTGAGCATGATTGGATTATGTTTATCGCAATACGGTTATTCATTTAAGGAGAATAATGGTTACTCTGTTTATTTGAATAATACCTTCAATGGTCTTACACCTAAAATGAATCTCGATCGTAGTGATACACATGTTCATGCCAAAAGATATAAGATAGTAATGATAGTTCCACATACTTGTGGCACTGCCATTTGAGTCATATTGGTATAGAACGCATGAAGAAGCTCCATGTAGATGGATCTTTGGACTCGGTCATTTTTTGAAAAGATTGAGACATGCGAACCATGTCTATTGGTATATATGCATGAAGAAACTCCATGCAGATGGATCGTTTTGACTCACTTGATTTTGAATCACTTGAGACATGCAAATCATACCACATGGGCAAGATGACTGAAAGGCCTCGTTTTCAGTAAGATGGAACAAGAGAGCAACTTATTGGAAGTAATACATTTTGATGTTTGCAGTCCAATGAGTGCTGAGGCATGCAGTGGATATCGTTATGTTCTTACTTCACAGATGGTTTGAGTAGATGCTGAGTGTATTTACTTGATGAAACACAAGTCTGAATTATTGAAAGGTTCAAGTAATTTCAGAGTGAAGTTGAAGATCGTCGTGACAAGAGGATAAAATGTCTGTGATATGATCTACGAGTTTGGCACACAATTAAGACATTGTGGAAAGTGTTTCACAATTAATACCGCCTGGAACACCATAGTATGATGGTGTGTCCGAACATCATAACTGCACCCTATTGGATATGGTGCATACCATGATGTCTCTTATCGAATTACCACTATCGTTTATGGGTTAGGCATTAGAGACAACCGCATTCACTTTAAAAGGGGCACCACGCAATTCCGTTGAGACGACACCGTTTAGAGAAACCTAAGTTGTCGTTTCTTAAAAGTTTGGGGCTGCGACGCTTATGTGAAAAAGTTTCAGGCTGATAAGCTCGAACCCAAAGCGGATAAATGCATCTTCATAGAATACCCAAAACAGTTGGGTGTACCTCCTATTTCAGATCTGGAAGCAAAAGTAATTGCTTCTAGAAACGAGTCCTTTCTCGAGGAAAAGTTTCTCTCGAAAGAATTGAGTGGGAGGATGGTGGAGACTTGATAAGGTTATTGAACCATCACTTCAACTAGTGTGTAGCAGGGCACAGGAAGTTGTTCCTGTGGCACCTACACCAATTGAAGTGGAAGCTCATGATAGTGATCATGAAACTTCGGATCAAGTCACTACCAAACCTCGTAGGACGACGAGGATGCGTAATACTTCAGAGTAGTACGTGATCCTGTCTTGGAAGTCATGTTGTTGGACAACGATGAACCTATGAGCTATGGAGAAGCGATGGTGGGCCCATATTCCGACAAATGGTTAGAAGCCATGAAATCCGAGATAAATGGATCTTTGAGAAGAAGACGGACGTGGACGGTAATGTTACCGTCTATGAAGCTCGACTTGTGGCAAAGAGTATTTCCACGAGTTCAAGGAGTTGACTACGATGAGATTTTCTCATCCGTAGCGATGCTTAAGTCCGTCGGAATCATGTTAGCATTAGCTGCATTTATGAAATCTGGCAGATGGATGTCAAAACAAGTTTCCTTACCAGTTTTCGTAAGGAAAGGTTGTATGTGATACAATCAGAAAGGTTTTGTCGATCCTAAGGATGCTAAAAGGTATGCTAGCTCCAGCGATCCTTCTAAGGACTGGAGTAAGCATCTCGGAGTTGGAATGTACGCTTTGATGAGATGATCAAAGATTTTGGGTTTATACAAAGTTTATGAGAAACTTGTATTTCCAATAAAGTGAGTGGGAGCGCTACAACATTTCTGATAAGTATATGTGAATGACATATTGTTGATCCGAAATGATGTAAAATTTCTGGAAAGCATAAAGGGTTGTTTGAAAGGAGTTTTTCAAAGGAAGACCTGGATAAAGCTGCTTACATAATGGGCATCAAGATCTATAGAGATAGATCAAGACGCCTGATGATACTTTCAAAGAACGCACACCTTGACATGATTTTGAAAGAGTTCAAAATAGATCAGCAAAGAAGGAGTTCTTGGCTGTGTTACAAGGTGTGAGTATTGAGTAAGACTCAAGACCTGACCACAGCAGAAGAGAGAGAAAGGACGAAGGTCGTCCCCTATGCTTCAGACGTAGGCTCTACAGTATGCTATGCTGTGTACCGCACATGAAGTGTGCCTTTCCATGAGTTGGTCAAGGGGTACAATAGTGATCCGGGAATGGATCACATGACAGCGGTCGAACTTATCCATAGTATCCAGTGGACTAAGGATTTTCTCGATTATGGAGGTGAAAAGGAGTTCGTCGTAAAGGGTTACGTCGATGCGAACTTTGACACTAATCCGGATGACTCTGAGTAGTAAACCGGATTCGTATAGTAGAGCAATTATTTGAAATGGCTCCAAATAGAGCGTGGTAGCATCCACAAGATGACATAGATATTCGTAAAGCACACACGGATCTGAAGGGTTCAGACCCGTTGACTAATAACCTCTCTCACAAGCATAACATGATCAAACCAAAACTCATTGAGTTTAATCACATAGTGATGTGAACTAGATTGTTGACTCTAGTAAACTCTTTGGATGTTGGTCACATGGTGATGTGACCTATGAGTGTTAATCACATGGTGATGTGGACTAGATTATTGACTCTAGTGCAAGTGGGAGACTGTTGGAAATATGCCCTAGAGGCAATAATAAATAGGTTATTATTATATTTCCTTGTTCATGATAATCGTTTATTATCCATGCTAGAATTGTATTGATAGGAAACTCAGATACATGTGTGGATACATAGACAACACCATGTCCCTAGTAAGCCTCTAGTTGACTAGCTCGTTGATCAATAGATGGTTACGGTTTCCTGACCATGGACATTGGATGTCGTTGATAACGGGATCACATCATTAGGAGAATGATGCGATGGACGAGACCCAATCCTAAGCCTGACACAAGATCGTGTAGTTCGTTTGCTCAGAGCTTTTCTAATGTCAAGTATCATTTCCTTAGACCATGAGATTGTGCAACTCCCGGATACCGTAGGAATGCTTTGGGTGTACCAAACGTCACAACGTAACTGGGTGGCTATAAAGGTGCACTACAGGTATCTCCGAAAGTGTCTGTTGGGTTGGCACGAATCGAGACTGGGATTTGTCACTCCGTGTAAACGGAGAGGTATCTCTGGGCCCACTCGGTAGGACATCATCATAATGTGCACAATGTGACCAAGGAGTTGATCACGGGATGATGTGAGTTACGGAACGAGTAAAGAGACTTGCCGGTAACGAGATTGAACAAGGTATAGGGATACCGACGATCGAATCTCGGGCAAGTAACATATCGATAGACAAAGGGAATTGTATACGGGATTGATTGAATCCCCGACATCGTGGTTCATCCGATGAGATCATCGTGGAACATGTGGGAGCCAACATGGGTATCCAGATCCCGCTGTTGGTTATTGACCGGAGAACGTCTCGGTCATGTCTGCATGATTCCCGAACCCGTAGGGTCTACACGCTTAAGGTTCGATGACGCTAGGGTTATAGGGAAAGTATGTACGTGGTTACCGAATGTTGTTCGGAGTCCCAGATGAGGACGTCACGAGGAGTTCCGGAATGGTCCGGAGGTAAAGATTTATATATGGGAAGTCCTGTTTTGGTCACCGGAAAAGTTTCGGGTGATATCGGTAATGTACCGGGACCACCGGGAGGGTCCCGGGGGTCCACCAAGTGGGGCCACCAGCCCCAGAAGGCTGCGTGGGCCAAGTGTGGGAGGGGACCAGCCCCAGGTGGGCTGGTGCGCCCCCCACCAAGGCCCAAGGCGCATGGGAGAGTGGGAGGGGGCAAACCCTAGGTCCAGATGGGCCTTAGGGCCCATCTAGTGGGGCGCCCCCCCTCTCCTCCCCTTGGCCGCCCCCCTTGATGGGATCTAGGGCTGGCCGCCAGCCCTTGGGGTGGAAACCCTAGAGGGGGGCGCAGCCCCCTCCCCCCTATATATAGTTGAGGTTTGGGCTGCCCAAGACACACGAGAACGTCTCTCTTTCGGCGCAGCCCTACCCCTCTCCCTCCTCCTCCTCTCCCGTGGTGCTCGGCGAAGCCCTGCGGGATTGCCACGCTCCTCCATCACCACCACGCCGTCGTGCTGCTGCTGGATGGAGTCTTCCCCAACCTCTCCCTCTCACCTTGCTGGATCAAGGCGTGGGAGACGTCACCGGGCTGCACGTGTGTTGAACGCGGAGGCGCCGTGGTTCGGTGCTTAGATCGGAATCAACCGCGATCTGAATCGCTACGAGTACGACTCCCTCATCCGCGTTCTTGCAACGCTTCCGCATCGCGATCTACAAGGGTATGTAGATGCACTCCCCTTCCCCTCGTTGCTAGAATACTCCATAGATTGATCTTGGTGATGCGTAGAAAATTTTGAATTTCTGCTACGTTCCCCAACACCCGGAACACCACTGCAAGTGGAAAGTCCGTGGAGATGTAATCAAACCATTTATGACATGGTAAGGTCAAAGATGACATAAATAAATTTGCCATTATCCCTTTTAAAGTGATGCTTTAGAGACTACGGCTTTTACACTGAAAAGAGCTACATCGGGTCTGTTGAAATGAAGCCATGGTATGGTACGCCCAACCATGTTATATCTTTTCTTAACATTTGGAATATGGGGCTTGTGTAAAAGGTTACAAACCTATTCCAAATCAGACAAGTGCTACTTTGTAGGTTATACCAAAATGTTGGGTATTCCTCCCTCACTATACCGAGGCAAATAGTTTTGCCGCGAAACGGTGTGCTTTTAAAGAGAATGGTTCTTTCAAAAAGGTGAGTGGGTGCAACTCGACGAGATAAACAGTATCTACGTCATCAAATCAAAGGAAAGAGACCTTGGAAGTAATTCCAGAGTTTCCTACTGCGACTGATACGGAAGTCTCTACAATAAAATGTATGAACTTCGGTCGAACTTGTAGCTGAACCACGTAGGCAAGGCTCGTGCAAACCTCTCAGGTGCGCAAACGAGATATTGTTGTTAGACAACATTATACCTACGATACACAAGGAAGCGTTGATGGGCCCTGACTCCAGAATTGGCTAAATGCCAATACAACCTGAGTTAGTTTCCATATAAGTGATTCAAGATTAAAACCTTGATACACCTTTCGGAAGACTTAGAGTCTAATGAATATTTATGGAACTTAAAACTGATACGGATAAAAATGTTTTATCCATAAAGCTCGACTTGTTGAAATAACAAGTTCAAGAGTTGACTACGATGAGGTTGTTTTCATCGTAGCGATGCTTAAAGTCGGTTCGGGTTGAACTAGCAATTAATACATATTTCAATCATGAGATATGAAACATGGATGACAATAGGATTTCCATCTGATGGAAATGAAACCAAGGACTTGCATGTGTTACAGTCCAAGGCATTTTGTCTATCCAGAGGATGCTAGTAAGGGTGCAAACTTCAGAGTTCCAGCTATGGACAGAAGAGAGCAAAATGGAGTTGGAATCTTCGTGCTTTGATGAAATGGTCAAAGGGGTTTGACTTCATCAATGGGTAACGAAGATGCTTGTAATTCAAGAAAGTAAGTGGGAGCGTAATAATATTTCTAAAAACCTTATGTGCTTGGCACATTGGTAATTGGAAATAAATTTCTTGACACGAATTAGGACTTCATTTGAAAATAGTTTTTCGATGAAGTGCTTAGGCTAAATAGCCTCAATATTAGGCATGATGATCTATGGAGATAGATTTACCTAATGGGGCTAAGCAATGAATACATATTGACAAGATGCTAAAACCTTTTAGCATTTAAAACGCCAAGGAGTGATTCTTGCCGAAGTCACATGGAAAGAGTTTTTGCGAGACTCGGTGTCCCAAAACACTGATGAGTAAAATACATGATGGAGATTCCACACACTCTTGTGTTTGGATTAATCATGTATTCCATGGTATGTAAAACAACCAGATATGTCCGATACTCCCAAGGTGTTGCGAGTATGGATACCAAAGTGATCAAATTACTGATCATGGGACAACAGTGAAAGATGTCACAGAGTACTAGAGTAAGTACTGATGACATGGTTTTCTCGCAAGCAAAGATCATGAAGAGTTCGTTGTAAAATGTTACATCGATACAGTCTTCATCTTTTCTCCATGCGATTTTCGATTTAAATTAAGGGTTTTGTGTAACACACAATGTGGTGGCACAGTTAGTTGGAATTTGTTCAAACTAGTTACTGTGGCGAATTCTATAACAAGGGCTAAGTATGTTGACGCTTTAGAAGCGACAAAGAAGATGTTGAATCATATAGTTCATTCATGAACTTAGTATGGTTCCAAGATGGCTTTTGACAATGGGACACTACTGCAGATAGTTGCTCCATAACTCAGTCTGAGGAATCCAGGTTCGACCTGTGATTCACATACATACAAAGCCAAGTCCACACAAAATATGAATTTTGTGAAAACGTGAAAACGCGAGGACATGCAAAGATACACACGGAGCTGAAGTCGTCAGATCCGTTGGACATCAGGCTATACCACAAGCGAAGCATATTTACACCGGTGTGCCACAGGTGTGAAGTGCATTAGCATAAGCTAGATTATTGTCTCTAGTGCAAGTGGGAGTCTGTAGGAGATATGCCCTAGAGGCAATAATAAATGTTATTGATTATCTCCCTGTTCATAATTATGTTTATGTTCCATGCTATAACTGCTTTGGTTCCCGAGCCCGTATATCCATAAAGGCTCTGGGGAGAACCCATATGCACGTGTGGAATAATAAACGGTAAAATGTATTCCTAGTCGTGCCTCTAAGACTAGCTCAAGTGTTGCATGATGATTATGTTTTCCCAATCATGGGCATGTCTATGCCAAGCAACTTTGAGGGCACAATGTCAGGAAGGACATTTGTGTTGAATCGACCCGAATTGATGTTATGCTATGAGATACATTCGTCACAAGTTAATGGTTTATAACACAGAGATAGTTAATGTTTGCATAATTCCTTAGACCATGAGAGTATCGAGTTTCTTCATGCTTGCTTCATGAACTTTGGGGTTTGTTAAACGTCATCCGTAACTGGATGGCTATTACAGCGGCTTACGGGTTCATGGGAAAGTATGTTAAGTAACTTGATAGCTCGAGATTGGGATTTGCTCCTCCGACGATGGAGAGATATACTCGGGCCCTCTCGGTGTTACGGTGTCCATCATCGTCTGGCCAGACACTTTGTGATTTGATCACGGGGATGCCGGAACACGAAACGAGAAAAGAGAACAAAACCGGTAACGAGGTAACTTGCATAGTGGACAAAGTGTTGGCCCACGGGGATGCAATAAATCTCACCTCAGGTGTTTGTGATATATCGTGAAGCAACAGGAATAGCACACGGCAACTGGAGGTTCACTCGAATATTTATTCGTGTGGGTATAGGGGTCAATATGGGTGTCCACGGCTCCGATGTTGATCATTGATCGGAAGGGGTTCCGGGTCATGTCTATACTTCACCGAACCTATAGGGTCACACGCTTAAGGGTCATCTATCTGCTGAATACTAGACAGGGACTGAGAGAAAATCACCGAAAAAGTTTCGGACACCGGAAAAGTTTCGGACAGCGGAAAAGTTCCGCAGAGAGAGGTCACCGGATGAGTTCCGGTGAAACTGAAAGGTTGTTTCAGGGGATACCATAAAGTCAAATTGGTTTCGGCACATGCCTGATAATTCTTGGAGGATGCCAGAATCATTCTGGAAGCTTTCTGGAATTTTCCGGGATAATAACCGGATATGCTCCGGAGCTGCCGGAACCACTTCAGATGTTTTTCGCAGATGAAATTCACTAATCTGAAATTGTTTCAGAACGAATCCAAAATCATTTTAGTGGGTACTGGAATTATTCTAAGACCCACAGAAATATTTTCGGATTTAGTGGACGCGAAAAATTGTCTTCATGAATAGTGAAAACGCATTCTTGTTTGCTTTTCGCAGATGAAAATCACTAAACCGAAATTGTTTCGGAACGCGTTGAAAATTATTTTAGTGGGTACTGGAAATGTTCTGAGCCCACATAAATATTTTCAGTTCAAACGGACGCTGAAAAATGTCGTCATGAATAGTGAAAGTGCTTTTTGCTTGGCTTCTTGGAGAAGCCACCTTGAGGGCCTTTTTGGTATTTCCCCGTTGGCTTCTTGGAGAAGCCACCCTTGGGCTTGGCCTATAAATAGGGGTGGAGGGGGCTGCCTAAAGGATCATCCCTTGCTCTCATACACATGCCATGCATTATCTGGCTTCTTCTCTCCCTCCCACGAAAAGAGTTTCGTAGAGCCGTAAGGCTGTCTGGGTTTCGGCAGGAACTAGTTCTGGACGGTGAAGCCCTGCCGGATAGATGACACCGTATGTGTGCAACTCTGTAAAGAGATCGTAGTTTTGGTCTTAGTTCGTGAGTGCCTCCCAAAGGGCTGTCCGTGTGACCGTCCGAGTTTCGAAGGTCCTCCCGAAGGGCTGTCCGAGTGACCGTTCGAGTTTCGAAGGTCCTCCCGAAGGGCTGTCCGCGACACCGTCTGGGGGGGGGGGGGTTGTTCGACCGCCTCCCGGAGGGTTGTCTGAGGAGAAGATGAGGGTATACATCCTCGCGGTTGGGAGGTTGTAAATCCTAGCTGCGAGGATCTGCACCGTCGATCTTCATCGACTCTACTTCCCGCTGCGCTACGAGTCGGTAACGAAAAAGATCAAACCATGTATGCTGTCTCCATAGTGGTCCTGGGCTGGTGCGTAAGTCGGAAATTTTTTGTTTTCTGCTGCGTTCCCCTTCAAGTTTTCGACAAGAAGATCACTTGGGGGTTAACTTGTCGCTGGATATTTGGTTTATTGGGTCATACTACAACGATCATATTGTCACAATGTTACCCATTGTGCAATAGTTCAAACATAGAAGTTCATTCTGTCCGATCAGCTTCCTCGGAGGCCGTTGATATCTGGTTTATTGGGTCCGACTCCGTCGTGCCATTATTTGTCTTCGACTTTTTCATATTGTCTGGTTTCTACAGGGTATTGAGCTCCCCATTCTTCACCTCTGGAGTAACTCCTAAAACAAGACGCCCTTCCTCAATTTTCTCCACTATTGCAAGCACACCTGTCGAGCTAGATTTTCCATCTCCATCAGGTTCAGTACCCTTTGAATTAGATGGTAGAATACATGTACACCCTTGTCGGTAATGTTGGGAGTACAAGTGAAGTTTTATTTTTATTTTAGATATTACCCCTATTTGCAGAACACTGTTGCATCCATGGATTGATATCTTGGTTTCTCACTGAGAGAAAGCTACCACTTGCTAGAAGCTCCTGGATTTGGGAGCCCAACTCATTGTTAGGCTATAGACTTAGCAATCAACACACATGAGAAGAGCTTTACCTAGATACATGGCCTTGGATCGGGGTAATCTCCTACTTCTTGCTTGTCTAGATTGATTGCTCTAGTCTCGTATGAGTGTTGGGGAACGTAGCAGAAATTGAAAATTATCTACACATCACCAAGATCAATTTATGGAGTAACTAGCAACGAGAGAGAGGGGAGTGCATCTTCATACCCTTGAAGATCGCGATGTGGAAGTGTTGCAAGAACGCGGTCGGTGGAGTCATACACGAAGCGATTCAGATCGCGGCCGAATCCGATCTAAGCACCGAACAACGGTGCCTCCGCGTTCAACACACATGCAGCCCGGTGACGTCTCCCGTGCCTTGATCCAGCAAGGAGAGAGGGAGAGGTTGGGGAAGACTCCGTCCAGCAACAGCACAACGGCATGGTGGTGATGGAGGAGCGTGGCACTCCAGCAGGGCTTCGCCAAGCACTGCGAAAGACGAGGAGGGAGATGGGTAGGGCTGCGCCAAGAGAGAGGGAGACTCGTGTTCTCGCAGCCCCAAACCCCCACTATATATAAGGGAACGAGAGGGGGCGCCGGCCCCCTAGATCCATCTAGAGGGCGGCGGCGGCCCCCGGGGCGGTGGCCCCTCGAGGGGGCAATGGCCCCCTTAGGGTTTCCAACTAGGGGTGCCCGCCCCGGGGGGCAGCGGCCCCCTAGGGTTTCCAACCCTAGGTTCCTTGGGCCCTTGGGGGCGCACCAGCCCACTAAGGGGCTGGTTCCCACCCAACTACAACCCATTAGGTCCTTCGGGGCAGGTGGACCCCCGGAACCCCTTCTTTGGTCCCGGTACAATACCGATAAACCCCGAAACCTTTCCGGTGCCTAAAACTAGACCTCCCATATATAAATCTTCACCTCCGGACCATTCCGGAACTCCTCGTGACGTCCGGGATCTCATCCGGGACTCCGAACAACCTTCGGTAACCACATACTATTTCCCATAACAACTCTAGCGTCACCGAACCTTAAGTGTGTAGACCCTACGGGTTCGGGAACCATGCAGACATGACCGAGACGTCCTCCGGCCAATAACCAACAGCGGGATCTGGATACCCATGTTGGCTCCCACATGTTCCACGATGATCTCGTCGGATGAACCACAATGTCGGGGATTCAACCAATCCCGTATACAATTCCCTTTGTCAATCGGTATGTTACTTGCCCGAGATTCGATCGTCGGTATCCCAATACCTCGTTCAATCTCGTTACCGGCAAGTCACTTTACTCGTTCCGTAATGCATGATCCCGTGACTAACTACTTAGTCACATTGAGCTCATTATGATGATGCATTACCGAGTGGGCCCAGAGATACCTCTCCGTCATACGGAGTGACAAATCCCAGTCTTGATTCGTGCCAACCCAATAGACACTTTCGGAGATACCTGTAGTGTATCTTTATAGCCATGCAGTTACGTTGTGACGTTTGGTACACCCAAAGCATTCCTACGGTATCCGGGAGTTGCACAATCTCATGGTCTAAGGAAATGATACTTGACATTAGAAAAGCTCTTAGCAAACGAACTACACGATCTTGTGATATGCTTAGGATTGGGTCTTGTCCATCACATCATTCTCCTAATGATGTGACCCCGTTATCAATGACATCCTATGTCCATGGCCGGGAAACCATAACCATCTATTGATCAACGAGCTAGTCAACTAGAGGCTCACTAGGGACATGTTGTGGTCTATGTATTCACACATGTATTATGGTTTCCAGTTAATACAATTATAGCATGAACAATAGACAATTATCATGAACAAGGAAATACAATAATAACCATTTTATTATTGCCTCTAGGGCATATTTCCAACAGTCTCCCACTTGCACTAGAGTCAATAATCTAGTTCACATCACTATGTGATTGCAATGAATCCAACACCCATGGTGTTTTATCATATCTCGCTTGTGAGAGAGGTTATTAGTCAACGGGTCTGAACCTTTCAGATCCATGTGTGCTTTACAAATCTCTATGTCATCTCCTAGATGTAGCTACCACGCGCTATTTGGAACTATTCCAAATAACTGCTCTATTATACGAATCTGGTCTACTACTCAGAGTCGTCCAGATTAGTGTCAAAGTTTGCATCGGCGTAACCCTTTACGACGAACTCTTTTACCACCTCCATAATCGAGAAAATTCCTTAGTCCACTAGTTACTAAGGATAACCTTGACCGTTGTCCTGTGATCCATTCTTGGATCACACTTTACCCCTTGACTGACTCATGGCAAGGCACACTTCAGGTGCGGTACGCAGCATAGCATACTGTGGAGCCTACGTCTAAAGCATAGGGGACGACCTTCGTCCTTTTTCTCTCTTCTGCCGTGGTCAGGTCTTGAGTCTTACTCAATACTCACACCTTATAACACAGCCAAGAACTCTTTCTTTGCTGATCTATTTTGAACTCCTTCAAAATCTTGTCACGGTATGTGTTCATTTGAAAGTACTATTAAGCGTTTTTTATCTATCCTTATAGATCTTGATGCTCAATGTTCAAGTAGCTTAATCCAGGTTTTCCATTGAAAAACACTTTTCAAATAACCCTATATGCTTTCCAGAAATTCTACATCATTTCCGATCAACAATATGTCAACAACATATACTCATCAGAAATTCTATAGTGCTCCCACTCACTTCTTTGGAAATGCAAGTTTCTCATAAACTTTGTATAAACCCAAAATCTTTGATCATCTCATCAAAGCGCATATTCCAACTCCGAGATGCTTACTCTGATCCTTAGAAGGATCGCTGGAGCTTTGCATACTTGTTAGCATCTTTTAGGATTGACAAAACCTTCTGGTTGTATCACATACAACCTTTCCTCAAGAAAATAGTCGAGGAAACAATGTTTTGACATCCTATCTGCAAGATTTCATAAATAATGCAGTAACTGCTAATATAATTCCAACAGACTCTTATCATCGCTACGAGTGAGAAAGTCTCATCGTAGTCAACTCCTTGAACTTGTCGGAAAACATCTTAACGACAAGTCGAGCTTTCTTAATGGTGATACTTACCATCATTGTCCGTCTTCCCTTTTAAAATCCATCTGTACCCAACAACCTTACGACCATCAAGTAGTTCTTCCAAAGTCTATACTTTGTTTTCACACATGGATCCTCTCGGATTTTATGGCCTCGAGCCATTTGTCGGAATCCGGGCCCACCATCGCTTCTCCATAGCTCGTAGGTTCATTGTTGTCTAGCAACATGACCTCCAAGACAGGATTACGTACCACTCTGAAGTAGTACGTATCCTTGTCGACCTAAGAGTTTTGGTAGTGACTTGATCCGAAGTTTCATGATCACTATCATTAGCTTCCACTTCAATTGGTGTAGGCGCCACAGGAACAACTTCATGTGCCCTGCTACACACTAGTTGAAGTGACGGTTCAATAACCTCATCAAGTCTCCACCATCCTCCCACTCAATTCTTTCGAGAGAAACTTTTCCTCGAGAAAGGACCCGTTTCTAGAAACAATCACTTTTGCTTCCGGATCTGAAATAGGAGGTATACCCAACTGTATTGGGTGTCCTATGAAGATGCATTTATCCGCTTTGGGTTCGAGCTTATCAGGCAAAACTTTTCAGATAAGTGTCACAGCCCCAAACTTTTAAGAAACGACAACTTAGGTTTCTCTAAACCATAGTTCATACGGTGTCATCTCAACGGAATTACGTGGTGCCCTATTTAAAGTGAATGCGGTTGTCTCTAATGCCTAACCCATAAACGATAGTGGTAATTCGATAAGAGACATCATGGTATGCACCATATCCAATAGGGTGCATTTATGATGTTCGGACACACCATCACACTATGGTGTTCCAGGGGGTATTAGTCGTGAAACAATTTCCACGATGTCTTAATTGTGTACCAAACTCGTAACTCAAATATTTATCTCTATGATCATATCATAGACACTTTATCCTCTTGTCACGATGATCTTCAACTTCACTCCGAAATTACTTGAACCTTTCAATATTTTAGACTTGTGTTTTATCAAGTAAATATACTCAGCATCTACCCAAATCATCTGTGAAGTATGAACATAACGATATCCACTGCATGCCTCAGCACTCATTGGACTGCACACATCAAAATGTATTACTTCCAACAAACCGAGGCCTTTCAGTCATCTTGCCCATGTGGTATGATTTGCATGTCTCAAGTGATTCAAAATCAAGTGAGTCCAAATGATCCATCTTCATGGAGTTTCTTCATGCATATATACCAATAGACATGGTTCGCATGTCTCAATCTTTTCAAAAACGAGTGAGTCCAAAGATCCATCAACATGGAGCTTCTTCATGCGTTTTATACCGATATGACTCAAATGGCAGTGCCACAAGTATGTGGTACTATCATTACTATCTTATATCTTTTGGCATGAACATGTGTATCACTACGATCGTGATTCAATAAACCATTCATTTTAGGTGCAAGACCATTGAAGGTATTATTCAAATAAACAGAGTAACCATTATTCTCCTTAAATGAATAACCGTATTGCGATAAACATAATCCAATCATGTCTATGCTCAACGCAAACACCAAATAACAATTATTTAGGTTTAACACCAATCTCGATGGTAGAGGGAGCATGCGATGCTTGATCACATCAACCTTGGAAACACTTCCAACACATATCGTCATCTCACCTTTAGCTAGTCTCCGTTTATTTCGCAGCTTTTATTTCGAGTTACTAACACTTAGCAACCGAACCGGTATCTAATACCCTGGTGCTACTAGGAGTACTAGTAAAGTACACATTAATATAATGTATATCCAATATACTTCTGTCGACCTTGCCAGCCTTCTCATCTACGAAGTATCTAGGGTAGTTCTGCTTCAGTGACCGTTCCCCTCATTTCAGAAGCACTTAGTCTCGGGTTTGGGTTCAACCTTGGGTTTATTCACTAGAGTAGCAACTGATTTGCCGTTTCATGAAGTATCCCTTCTTGCCCTTGCCCTTCTTGAAACTAGTGGTTTTACTAACCATCAACAATTGATGCTCCTACTTGATTTCTACTTTCGCGGTGTCAAACATCGCGAAAAGCTCAAGGATCATCATATCTATCCCTGATATGTTATAGTTCATCACGAAGCTCTAGTAGCTTGGTGGCAGTGACTTTGGAGAACCATCACTATCTCATCTGGAAGACAACTCTCACTCGATTCAAGCGATTGTAGTACTCAGACAATCTGAGCACATGCTCAATGATTGAGCTTTTCTCCCTTAGTTTGTAGGCTAAGAAACTCGTCGGAGGTCTCATACCTCTTGACGTGGGCATGAGCCTGAAATCCCAATTTCAGCCCTTGAAACATCTCATATGTTCCGCGACGTTTCAAAAACGTCTTTGGTGCCTCAATTCTATACCGTTTTAACATTACGCACTGAACTATCACGTAGTCATCAAAACGTGTATGTCAGTGTTCGCAACATCCACAAACGACGCTCGAGGTTCAGCACACCGAGCGGTGCATTAAGGACATAAGCCTTCTGTGCAGCAATGAGGACAATCCTCAGTTTATGGACCCAGTCCGCATAATTGCTACTATCAACTATCAACTAAATTTTCTCTAGGAGCATATCTTAAACAGTAGAACTAAAGCATAAGCTACGACATAATTTGCAAAGACCTTTTGACTATGTTCATGATAATTAAGTTCATTTAATTAAATTATTTAATGAACTCCCACTCAGATAGACATCCCTCTAGTCATCTAAGTGATACATGATCCGAGTCAACTAGGCCGTGTCCGATCATCACGTGAGACCGACTAGTCATCATCGGTGAACATCTCCATGTTGATCGTATCTTCTATACGACTCATGTTCGACCTTTCGGTCTTCCGTGTTCCGAGGCCATGTCTGTACATGCTAGGCTCGTCAAGTCAACCTAAGTGTTTTGCATGTGTAAATCTGGCTTACACCCGTTGTATGTGAACGTTAGAATCTATCACACCCGATCATCACGTGGTGCTTCGAAACAACGAACTTTCGCAACAGTGCACAGTTAGGGGGAACACTTTCTTGAAATTTTAGCGAGGGATCATCTTATTTATGCTACTGTCGTTCTAAGCAAATAAGATGTAAAAACATGATAAACTCTAGCGTCACCGAACAACCTTCGGTAACCACATACTATTTCCCATAACAACTCTAGCGTCACCGAACCTTAAGTGTGTAGACCCTACGGGTTCGGGAACCATGCAGACATGACCGAGACGTTCTCCGGCCAATAACCAACAGCGGGATCTGGATACCCATGTTGGCTCCCACATGTTCTACGATGATCTCATCGGATGAACCACGATGTCGGGGATTCAATCAATCCCGTATACAATTCCCTTTGTCAATCGGTATGTTACTTGCCCGAGATTCGATCGTCGGTATCCCAATACCTCGTTCAATCTCGTTACCGGCAAGTCACTTTACTCGTTCCGTAATGCATGATCCCGTGACTAACTACTTAGTCACATTGAGCTCATTATGATGATGCATTACCGAGTGGGCCCAGAGATACCTCTCCGTCATACGGAGTGACAAATCCCAGTCTCGATTCGTGCCAACCCAACAGAAACTTTCGGAGATACCTGTAGTGTACCTTTATAGCCACCCAGTTACGTTGTGATGTTTGGTACACCCAAAGCATTCCTACGGTATCCGGGAGTTGCACAATCTCATGGTCTAAGGAAATGGTACTTGACATTAGAAAAGCTCTTAGCAAACGAACTACATGATCTTGTGCTATGCTTAGGATTGGGTCTTGTCCATCACATCATTCTCCTAATGATGTGACCCGTTATCAATGACATCCTATGTCCATGGCCAGGAAACCATAACCATCTATTGATCAACGAGCTAGTCAACTAGAGGCTCACTAGGGACATGTTGTGGTCTATGCATTCACACATGTATTACGGTTTCCAGTTAATACAATTATAGCATGAATAATAGAAAATTATCATTAACAAGGAAATATAATAATAACCATTTTATTATTGCCTCTAGGGCATATTTCCAACAATGAGAAGTAGGGTTTGGTGTTTACAATGGTGTAGATCTCAAGGATCGCAAGGTGTTTCTAACAAATGGTTGAGACTGGGAGTACATTGTTAGCTAAGGAAACTATTCTACGTATCTTACATTCTTAAGAAGTTGCTCCCCGCTACTATCAATTCTATCAACATGCACACACTCCACATCATCATCCATGTCACGTCAGCAGTTCAATTCCAAATGACAGCCAATCCTCTAACCAGCCCTCTTCCACATGTTCATTCATGCACACTCAGACTATTTTTTTGACTGCTCACCTTTGGTGTATGACTATTCTCCTTCCATCTGAATTGAACCCGCCCTTAATTCTCCATTAGACTCCAAGGTAATCTTGTGATGGTTGCCTTCCAACTCGTTGACCTGAACCAAGGTTGTTAACCTTCTCACGTCGAAGCTTGGTGGAGTCATGCTCTGTTCGGTGCTCCCTGTCTGTAGCAACCTGCAGATCCCCGTCGCCCCTTCTCTCTCTCTCTCTCTCTCTCTCTGTCTCTCTCTCTCTCACACACACACACAAACACACACACACATACACACACTTTGCAAATCAGATGTCAAGGTACATTGTTCATTGGTTTCTCTTCACATCAGATCATCTCTCTCATGGTTCATTTCTATTGGTTTCTTTTCATATATGACCATCTCTCTTATGGTCCATCCGTCTGCTGGTTTCTCTTAATTTATCCAGTAATTTCTTCTTTTATCTTTTGGTGATTTACTGGTTCTAAATATGTACAAGGGTAGAATCCAGAATATTACTTTTCTGTACCTGGTGGTTCCTTTAATAGGATATGATGGTTGTTTGTCAATTTGATATTGTTATTTAGATTTGCACAAGATGTAGACAAATCATTCTATGTGTTGCCTTGTTTCTTTGGTTTCAATATCAAGGCCTTGTGGTTTTGTTACATATATTGTACCCATGCTTGAAATCTATGTGACGTTGATGTTTCAGAGATAATATGTTCATGGAAGTATATTCAAGAGAGTTGGAAATATATCATTGATTTTTGACTCACTGCGGGAAGAAGGGGTCTATCATAGTGCATCTATCTCATCTAGACGGCGTCCTGAAGATGGTCTATTTTCTTCATTTATATGAAGAACATGTTGCACCAGACAACAATATTGAGAGGTTCATCACCGAGACATTTACACATTGCTTCTATGTATCTCGACTGGATTTGACGAGTTTTTCAGTTGTATGATGTTTTCTAAGAGAAGCAACATGAATATTTTGTTAAATTTTTCGCTGCCCCTACTATATTACTCCCTCCATGCGGAAATACTTGTCCTAGAAATGAATAAAATGGATGTATCTATAATTAAAATAAGTCTAGATACAACCAGTTGAAGGACAAGTATTTCCGGACGGAGGGAGTACATGATAACCTTCCTCTGATATGCATGTGAATGATTATAGAACAGTGATCAACATAGATGACAACTTAAGTTCCATATCTCAAATCATATAATTTCTGTGTAGTATCTGGTTGGCCGACTCCATGCTATCCACGTTCAATTTTCGGTTGCTAAAAAAATCGAACTATGCTTGCATGTATACTTTGTCCCATGTATAAACAAAAGAACTGTTTCAGATCTCGGTGTTCTCTCAGCGATGTTTGCACCTTGGTACAAAAGATCAATGGTAGTTCATGTTCCATGCAGGTTCTTCCATACATCCATAGGACATTCACTGACTGTAGTTTCATATGCCAAACATGTTTTTAAGCATATTAGAGTTCATGAATCGGGTAGTATTTTTTTCAAGAATTATGAAGTAAATCATCATTATCTGTAGGATGCTGCAGTCTTCATCTGTACTGGGAGAGTGAGAGCCCACCGAGTTTGTTGCCAGGGAGTGCATAGAGTGATGCTCATTTCAACAAGAACAAACAATGACGGGGGTGGCAACTTGAATTAATTGGCACAAGTTGTTACTCAAGAATGTAGTACTAAGGTAAGAATGATATGAACTTTTGTCATTAATTAAGATTGATATGATAAACAATGTTTTGCAGTCTATCGACATGCCAACACTTTACAAGTGAACTTATGGACCACAATTTGGTTTTTTAATTTTTTATATGATAACATCAAAGGTTCAAATCAACATAAATTTATATATCTCTTTCACGGTTTCACTATTTCAGTTCTCCATAAATTCTCATCCTATACGAAGCTACAAATTCCCGCAGTAACGCACGAGTTATCATCTAGTTATAGTAGTTTCATTGTATTACGCGCTAAGGCGGTGATGGAAAGGAATAGTACGTGGACTCCGAGGCATGGGCGTGGGCCACCCTGTGGTTTCTGGGCCTCTATTGTCCCGCGTGTCTACCTTTGAACTATCGTGGTTTGAACATGAAGATTTTTTAGATGGGTGCTCGAGAGTGTTACAAGGAAACTAGAGGGCCCATCCATGTTGAGATGACACAACAAGATCCGCCACATTATACAATTCCTACTGGATTGGCTCTCATTAATTTAAGTATCACTCAAGTGTATATGCTTCAAGACATGAATGGTGGTACGAGAGCTTCATGGGTGTATACAATTCCTATGTGTTGTTGGTACTAGAGCTTCATGGGTCTGGCCCTATAAAAACACAATGTTCATTACATCATGGTGGAAAGATTTCATCAAATTCCCCTTGTCGACCTGTATATGTCACCAGCAAAGGTCAGGGATAGGTACCTTGTATTCTAGAATAAGACATGAATAGTATATGCAAAAGAGTTGGAATAAGTTGCATAAACCCATCACAAACTGGGGCTAGGTTAATAGATTAGTACCACTTCTCATATATGTTTTGCAAATCAATACCACTTCTATGTCCAGTCATCACACATGGCTGACTTGGCAAATAAAGAGGTGTCGATGGGGAGCTCACCGACTTGGGGTAGAGCCACACAACTCGTTGTTGTTACGCCACTATTATTGGGCAATATAAGGGCAATAGGATAGGCTAGGAGGCAACCCCCCGCCATCATTCACTTTAGGTTGTAGCCCATGAGCACTTGTCGCCATTACGACCAACGATAAGAGAGGGGAGATAGATGCCTGGGTCGGGATTTATCCGGACGGAGGATATTCTAGATCAATTTTGATAAAATCTGTTTGTATGAGATGGACGGATGCCTGATCTAGTGTTGCCTCCGAGTGCCATGCGTTGGAGTCACCATTGATGGCGCTAGTAGGACGAGAGACACGGCATCAGAATGGATAGGGTTAGGAGGGAGAAGCGGTAAAAGAAAGGGATGTACATAATGGAGAATTTTCTTTGTGGACAACAGAATCACTTGCATAAGCAAGGCGGTTGCCCTCGTTGCGCCATTGTCCATGACTTCCATCAACCAACATATCCAGGGAATATTCCAAAAAGTCGATTGCCTCCTCTTTCAATCGAGTGGTATCCCTTCCCCATCAAAAGGTGGCTTTCCCGATAATTAACCGGTGGTTCGATAATAGGAGGGTGGTTGTATCCTAACCCACCATGATCAAACCCCTAGTTTCATGCTTTGAATTTTCATTAATGCAGATTATTATTTTTGGTGTGATGCAACTTTTTTGTCCATAGCGAGACAATTGTGGTCTCTTCGGCAAACTAGAAACTCTGTAACTCCAACCCGACCGTCAGTAGATGTTGTTTAAGTGTATGTGTGTAGTGATGTAAGTGTGCAGTGTGCACATCTAGTCTGTAAGGGTTGATCAATGCATAACTTCAACGTGCTGCCCCGCAGGCCATGTAGGCTCAGGTGTCAGGATATATTGACTCGAATGGTGTCAGGGAGGCAGGTGCCTAGGGAGAAAGAGAGTGATCCTATGGTAAAAGTTAGGATACAAGAGATGCATGCATGCACGTGTACCCAAATTCAGCTTTTCCACTTGCTTGATGAGGCTCATTGGTGGCTGCTTCCATTGAAAAGGACAAACAAACGAATGTCGGTAGCTACTTTTCCTCGTGGGGCACTTGCACGGGGATGCCTCCATTGTTTATGCCATAATTATGGTTGATAAAGAATCCTACTATACATATACGACACCTTAGGTACGATTCTGAGCTGACAGTGATAATCAAACCGTACGGAGGTGAAATTTAAATGCACCCCGCCGCTATATTTGCTACGGTATAAGAATCGGATAGTTTCGTTTTATAAAAGAGAGAAGTTTGAACTAAAAAAAAAACAGAAGTTTTTTCTTTGAGAAAAGAAAAAACAGAAGTTGGCTTTCTCGTATGGACAGCCACCAGACCAAACACAACCGAAATTTACCTCATCACGCGAAAAAAAAACCTAACTCTATTCTCCCTCACCTCTCGCACGGAAAGGAAAAAGCAGCGGCGGCGTCTGCGATTCCCGATCGGATCGGAGCGGTTGAACAAAGGCGGCGGCGCTCGCAGCTCGAGGTAGGTGCATCTCCTCCTCTCCCCCTCTTTCCTCCACTCTGCTTCCCGACGGCTGCTCTGGACGTGGCCGGCGGCGGCGGGGAACGGGGGCGCTGTGGCGGCGGCGTGCGGAGGCGCCGGCGGCTGTGCCCCCTCACCCTCCCCTCTTTCTCGTTTCTCAGCAACAAGCACGGTGAAGCTCGATCCGACATCTCTCTCTGCTCCGTGTTCTGGGTAACTGCTCCTGTTTATGCCAGATCTGACGCATCTCTCCTTTCCTCTGCTCCTAGCACGGAGGACTACGGAGCCGGCGAATAGAAGCAGCAAGGCTGTCTCTCTCTTCCGCACTCAAAAAATCGAAGGTACTGCCCTGCTGCGCATAGCAACCGATTTTCGCCATGTTCTTCTATGGTTTCATAATTTCATTGGATGGACAGTGAGAATGTATCTGATGGTGCATAACAGAGCATGTATATTTGATTGTATAATGGACAGTGGACAGTGGGCATGCTTTTCATTGTGTATGGACAATGAGCATATATTTGAGTGTGCTATTCCAAGTTGTGTGTATTGTATGGACTTTGAGCATGGTAGAATACATACAGTCCGTATTTTTATTTGTGGCAGAATATAGAGTACCATATGCCCTGCAGAATATAGAGCCTTAGTTATTAGAACACAATTTAATATCTCTTTGTGTCGAAGTCATACTATTTCATAATGCTTTATTGAAAATACTATTTCATAATGTGTGGTTGACTAGCAAGGGGTTGAAGAGAGCAAAGATAACATCCCTACTTTTGCCTGCCGGGGCAAAGGAAGAATGGGGGTGGAATTTAGGACCACTTTCACTTTTCATATATAATGTTTTCAAAGATCTTACAAATTCTAGTTTTAATCATTTAGGTTATTCGATGTGCAACACCATTTAGGTTATTTGAGCTAAAAGCTTAATTTGTTGTTTCCTTTGAGCTATACGTTCCTTTCAGTCAGGAGCTTGTTTTATTTTCATTGAACATGTATCATATAGTTACTTTCTTTATTTTGTTGATGATGGAGCAGATTTCTTTGAATTACGTACTTCTGCAAACTGAATAATTGCTGGACGTTATTAGACCTTGGTTACCATGGATTTTCTTGAACCAATGATAGCCTTAGACGAGACGCATTATCAAGACGGTTACAAAGATGGTTATGATGATGGCATGGTATCTGGAAAAGAAGAAGGAAGGCAGGTCGGTTTAAAGTTGGGTTTCCAGGTAGGTGAAGAGCTAGGTTTCTATCAGGGCTGCTTGGATGTGTGGATGTCAATAATTCGCCTTGATCAAGGTGCATTCTCAGCTCGGGTCAGGAAATACATGGAGCAACTAGCTGCACTTCTAAGCAACTATCCTTTGTCTGATCCAGAGAATAATCACCTTCAGGACATGATGAAGGAGATAAGGCTGAAATTCAGGGTTATCACGGGAAGCTTAGGAGCAAAATTGGGGTATGAAGGTCGTCCCACATCATCAGAGCAAGACCTTGAGGATATTTAGCTTGTTTAGCATTATTCATAGGGTTCTTATGGATTATCAAATCTCAGCACCACTTTGAAACTGATATTTGGTGTCTATATTGTTTGCTTTTGATTTTGGACTTATGATGTTCAGTTTCACGTATGTTGCTAAAGGTCTGCAAGGAAATGTGCCGCCCCTGGGATAATGGAGGATACTTGAAGCAGTGTATCTAACAACCACTTAAAGTCTCTTCAACTTGAGAAAATTTTGGAGTCGTGTTATTTCTTATCTCTCTTCTTATCTTTTCAAGATGAGATGATATTCTTTGCTGTACTGAACACATAGCAATTTTATGCCAGTCGCATGTATTTCCACTCTAAGCAATGATCAGTTTTTCATTGGCTTTTATATCGTACAGTACTACTTTAGGTGCTATATGCTTACATGACAAATGTCTTATTGATGCTTCTAGTTTATACATGATGTCATGATATTATCCAACTTTTTTCTGGGAGAATATCTAACTGGACGTCAGGTGACGCTTCTAATTTATACATCATGTCAGGCTAGGTTTTGCATGTATACTCGAACACAAAATCGCAATCCGGGTAATGCTAGCATGCTGTCAACGGGTGATCATCGAGATCGGAACTCAAATGAGCTCCTAGATTGTTGGCCAGGGGTTAAAACACTCTAGTCACTCCAAGGACCACAACAACGCAATTTACCAAGGTTCGGACCACCAGCAAAGTGTAACACCCTACTTTTGTTGTGTGTAGAGAGAGAGAGAGAGAGGGGGGGGGGGGGGGGGGGAGGGAGAAAGAGAAAGAGACGAACTCAACTATTCATGTTGAGGATCCGTCCCCTTGGTGTCACTAATTGTGTCATAGTACTCGATTTTGCCATGGTTTTACCACTAGTTATTTCCAGTCGTTAGTTTTGCCATCGTTCCGTTAAATATGTCACCAAAGTTCCCAATTTGAAACATTACCATCTAGTCAACACCCCGTTGAGTACTTGATTTTCCTAAAATGCCCTTAACCCACTTGTCAAAAAATGAGGTTTCTGTCAGCTCATTAGTCCTCGTGCAGGTCGCCACCACCAATCAAGGAAACACCAATGGTTCTCTGCAGGAAACATCCAACGATTACTGATATAATCAGGCATACAATAATTCTTAACTTGTAGCATCAATGCGGTGACTTGTATGATGCCTCCAATCACTAAGTATAAGATATGATACATGACATTATTTATCTGAACAAACAAGATATAAAATCTTACAATATCATTATGCTATCTTAAAGTGTAAGAGAATATAAATGTTCGATAAACACATTTAACTTTGTGGTCCTTGATATTTACAACGACATGACATACTACGCCCTTTGTTCAGGTTTATATGGCCTAATATGTATTTTGATATTTACTTTGACTATCAGTAGGATCAACAATATATGAGAGGTAAGCCATAAAAATCCTACTAATGGAAAAGATTTCAGATACAAATTAGATGGTATAGCTTTCAGAAATATGACATAAAGAAAAAATATAAAAGAGTTATACATGCCAACATTAATTTAGAAGAGATATCAACGCATGATAAGTATCAAAGATTTGTTTGCCTCTTCGATAAATGCAAAATTCAACCAACGTCTCAGATTTGTTTTCTATGCTACCAGTGGCAACAATAAAATAATAAAAAACAAAGAATAACACACACACACACACACACACACTAACAGATACACATCAATATAAAAAGAACGAGTTATGGAGATCCAATAAATCTCACCATTTCAACCACATATATCCTACGATCTACATCACTCGGGTGTCTAGCATTAAACATTTCTAGCACCCTCCACTAATTAAAATCGTGCCTAATATCAATGTCAACATTAACCAAGTATTACCTCCGTTCCTAAATATAAGTATTTTTGGATATTTCACTACGGACTATATACGGAGTAAATAAGTGGATTTACACTCTAAAACATGTCTATATACATCCATATGTAGTCCGCAGTGGAGCAAAATGAGTGAATCTACATTCTAAATTACCACTACAAGAAATATGTCAACTAGTGACCTTCTGTCAGTGACCCTGGAAGAATTGGTCATAGATCTACGACCATTTGAGACCAATTGGTCAAAAGCTGCTCGGGGGGCTCCAAACCCTCAACTATATCGACCATTTTGGCCATAAAGGTCGTAATTTCCTTACACGAAATGGTCAAAAAGCAGACAACCACTAGTAGAAAAAGGGTCAAATGTGAAGCACATTAGTGCCGGTTTGATTTTGAGCCGGCACTAATGTGTCCATTAGTGCCGGTTCCAACGGCTAGCCGGCCGCTCTCATTAGTACCGGTTCATGGCGAACCTTTAGCATCGGTTCGTGCCACAAACCGGTACTAAAGAGAGTGGTGGCGGGATGTTGTCAGTCCGGGGCCCCTCCAACACCTTTAGTACCGGTTCGTGGCACGAACCGGTACTAAAGGTCGTCCTACATAAACCCTTCGTCCACCCGAGCTCGCTCTGTTCTCCCCCTTTCCCCTCTCCTCTCTGTTCTTCCCCTCTTCCCCTCGAGCTCATCACACATTTTGCACAAAATTTGTCAAGATTTGAAGGCCCCCATCCATTCAAATGATCACAAAGGTTAGCAACTTTGTCCTTTCATCTCTCATTGCTAGATTAGCTCTTGCAATGCTTTGTATAGTGATTAATTTGTGAGTTTAGTAATTTGGGAGGAATTATATGTGCTAGTATTTGATTTATATGCAATTTGAGGTCAAAAATAACACTTAGTTTGCATATGTAGGTGTGGTTTACTTAGTGCCTTCTAAATCTCCGTCGTAACCACCGTCGATCGCCCGCACCGTCCCGTCGCCGGCACCACCTTGTGGTGAGCCTCTTGTTCATGAATGTTTTACATTACCAAATTGATGTTTGTGTGATTTGGATATATAGTTACTTGTATAATTATCTTACCCGTACGTTGTTTGTTATACATAGTGCCATGGTTTTGATATCCGTCCCCGTCGGCCCTCGTCCTTGTTATGTTTCGGATGTGGTATATTCTCTTTTAAAACTAGTTGTTGCATTTCGTGTTTATGACAAATTATGCCCATCAAGTTGACATAGATATTTTTATCTAGGAGGTATGTGAACCGGAAATTCCAACCGACCCTATTGTCGAGAGGTTAAATTTAGTTGAAAGAGAAAACGAGTATTTGAAAGAAAAATTGAAGGGGAGAAGATGGAATTGGAGTTGCATGTTGCCGATGTCGTCGATGATCACAAGATCAAGATGGATAAAATGCGCTTGAAGATTAGAAAGATTAGAAAATATGCCATTGATAGTGAGGCTTGGTATCATTATGCTGTTGGATCAATTGTTACCTTAGTTGCGATCTTGATCGCATTTGTTGTTGCATTTAAATGCTTTAGCTAGAGAGTTATTTGTTTGTTGCATTTAAGTGTTGTATGAACTATATATATGTATGAACTTTATGTATGAACTTGTATTAATTTGGTCTTTTCGATGTTGTGTAATGAAGATGAGCCGACAATGGATGTATGATGACCGATACTCTCCCGAGTTCATTAATGGCGTGCATACTTTTCTGCTTGCGGCTGAGGCAAACAAGCGGGCGGATGGTTTTATGCCTTGTCCATGTGCTGTCTGTAAGAATGATCACAATTACTCTACGTCAAGAACCATTCACGTCCACCTGTTTAAGTCCGGTTTCATGCCCCACTATAATGTTTGGACCAAGCACGGAGAAAGAGGGGTTATGATGGAAGACAATGAAGAAGAAGAGGACGACGACAGCTATCCTGGCCATGGGTTCCCTAAATACGATGATACAACAATGGGGGAAGAAGCTGAGCCGACAATGCGGGAAGAAGCTAAAGAAGAGGCATCAGATGAGCCCGCTGACGATCTAGGTCGGGCCATTGCCGATGCAAAGAGAAACTGCGCAAGTGATTTGGAGAAGAAGAAGTTGCAGCGCATGTTAGAGGATCACAAGAAATTGTTGTACCCGAATTGCGAAGCTGACAAGAAAAAGTTGGGCACCACACTGGAATTGCTGCAATGGAAGGCAGAGAATGGTGTATCTGACAAGGGATTTGGAAAGTTGCTGGTAATGATAAAGAATATGCTTCCAAAGGACAACGAATTGCCCGAGAATACGTATGAAGCAAAGAAGGCTGTCTGCCCTCTAGGGTTAGAGGTGTAGAAGATACATGCATGCCCTAATGACTGCATCCTCTACCGCGTTGAGTACGAGGATTTGAACGCTTGCCCGGTATGCGGTGCATTGCGCTATAAGATCAGCCGCGATGACCCTAGTGATGTCGAGGGCGAGCGCCCCAGGAAGAAGATTCCTGTCAAGGTGATGTGGTATGCTCCTATAATACCATGGTTGAAATGTTTGTTCCAAAACAAAGAGCATGCCAAGGCGATGCGATGGCACAGAGAAGACCATAAGAAAGACGGAAAGTTGAGAGTACCCGCTGACGGGTCGCAGTGGAGAAAAATCGAGAGAAAGTACGGGAAGGAGTTTGCAGATGACGCAAGGAACGTATGATTTGGTCTAAGCGCAGATGGCATTAATCCTTTTGGGGAGCAGAGCAGCAACCATAGCACCTGGCCTGTGACTCTGTTTGTATAACCTTCCTCCTTGGTTGTGCATGAAGCGGAAGTTCATTATGATGCCAGTGGTCATCCAAGGCCCTAAGCAACCCGACAACGACATTGATGTGTACCTAAGGCCAAAGAACTCTTAGAGTTATGGAATGGAACAGGTGTACGTGCGTGGGATGAGCACATGGGGGAAGAATTTGACCTAAAGGCATTGCTGTTCGTGACCATCAATGATTGGCCTGCTCTCAGTAACCTTTCAGGACAGACAAACAAGGGATACCGCATATGCACGCACTGTTTGGATGATACCGATAGTATATATTTGGACAATTGTAGGAAGAATGTGTACCTGGGACATCGTCGATTTCTTCCGAGCAGGCATGCCGTAAGAAAGAAAGGCAAGCATTTCAAAGGTGAGGCGGATCACCGGACGAAGCCTCGCCACCGTACTGGTGCTGATGTACATGATATGGTCAAGGATTTGAAGGTAGTCTTTGGAAAGGGTCTTGGCGGACAACCTGTTCCGAATGACACTGACGGACGCGCACCCATGTGGAATAAGAAATCTATATTTTGGGACCTGCCTTATTGGAAAGACTTAGAGGTCCGCTCCGCAATCGACGTGATGCACGTGACGAAGAATCTTTGTGTGACCCTGCTTGGCTTCTTGGGCGTGTATGGGAAGACAAAAGATACACCTGAGGCACGGGAGGACCAGCAACGTATGCACGGAAAAGACGGCATACATCAGGGTCATGCCAGCTACGCTCTTACCAAAGAAGAGAAGGAAATCTTCTTTGAATGCCTGCTCAGTATTAAGGTACCGTCTGGCTTCTCGTCGAATATAAAGGGAATAATAAACATGGCAGAGAAAAAGTTCCAGAACCTAAAGTCTCACGACTGCCACGTGATTATGACGCAACTGCTTCCGGTTGCATTGAGGGGGCTTCTACCGGATAACGGTCAATTAGCCATTGTGAAGCTATGTGCATTCCTCAATGCAATCTCTCAGAAGGTAATCGATCCAGAAATCATACCAAGGTTAGAGAATGATTTGGTGCAATGTCTTGTCAGTTTCGAGTTAGTGTTCCCACCATCCTTCTTCAACATCATGACGCACGTCCTAATTCACCTATGCGAAGAGATTAACGTTTTGGGTCCTGTATTTCTACACAATATGTTCCCCTTTGAGAGGTTCATGGGAGTCTTAAAGAAATATGTTCATAACCGTGCTAGGCCAGAAGGAAGCATCTCCAAGGGCCATGAAAATGAGAAGGTCATTGAGTTTTGTATTGACTTTATTCCTGACCTTAAGCCGATTGGTGTTCCTGAATCGCGGCATAAGGGCAGACTGGATGGAAAAGGCACACTAGAAGGGAATCAAAAAATATGTATGGACGGACATTCTCTCACTGAAGCACACTACATAGTTCTACAGAATTCCGCCTTGATGGCTCCGTATATGGACGAACACAAGAATTTGCTACGCTCCAAACACCGGGAGCGGTCTGATGACTGGATTACACGTGAACAAACCAGGAGTTTTGCCGGCTGGTTGCAGACACGTACCATGCATGACGCCTCTATTGAAGATGACCTGTACTCGCTGTCCCAGTTACCATCTTTGAATATAATGACTTTCAAAGGGTACGAGATACATGGTAATACATTTTACACGATCGCCCAAGATAAGAAGAGCACCAACCAAAACAGTGGTGTCCGCTTTGATGCAACAACCAAGACGGGAAAGAAAACATATTATGGTTACATAGAGGACATATGGGAACTTGACTATGGACGTGGTTTGAAGGTCCCTTTGTTTCGGTGCAAATGGGTCAATATGACACGAGGCGGGGTAACGGAAGACCCGCAGTATGGAATGACAACAGTGGATCTCAACAATCTTGCGTATGCAGACGAACCATTCGTCCTAGCCAATGATGTGGCACAGGTTTTCTATATGAAAGACATGTCTACCAAGCCGAGAAAAAGAAAAGATAAGGAAGCGAATGCATCATACGATGAGGCAAAGCGCCACATAGTTCTTTCTAAAAAGAGAAACATCGTGGGAGTGAATGACAAGACAGACATGTCAGAAGATTATGAAATTTTTTGATGAAATTGCTCCATTCAGAGTGAATATTGACCCGAGCATCCAGTTAAATGATGAAGATTTTTCATGGCTACAGCGCAAAGGGACACACGCGAAGAAAAAGTTTCACACCCAAAGATCTGGGATGTGATCGGCTTCACTATCATCACTTTCTTCTGTGTTTCACACCCAGGAGGGAATCTCTGTAATAGTTAGGGTAGTTATGTGTTTTGGCATTTGAAACGCGAAGAAATTTTATGTACAAACAAATTCTTTCATGTATTTACTGATTTTTTCACCTAAATGACCCTGAAATTGAAAATCACTTGAAATGAACTCAGAAAAGGTTGAAAGTTGGCATTGTATCATAATTTCACCCACATAGAATGTGCAAAAAAGTTAGAGAGGGTTACCGCAAAAACTGGATGTACTTCGTGTACAAAATGAACAATCTCTTTCGAAGTATCAGGGTTTCGGACGAAGACTCATCTGTTATAAAGGCATTTTATTTTTTAAATAACCTAAGCATTATCAAATTTAAATATATTATAATTGAGCACTTTTCCAGCCCTCTCAGGTCATCAGCATTTCTATCAATTGGATCATCTCCTTTAGGCTTTTTTGGCCGTCCGATTCACTCTTAATCCCACCTAAATCGCACGTACAGGCTAAATCGCGCGTACAGGCTGCGCTAGCCTTATCGGGTCGATGCTCCGGTGGCTTTTTCGGCCATCCGACATTCAATTGGGCCTACTGGCTTAATGGGCCTGTGCTGATTCCTGCCCTCCTGTCGATCGCAAAAGTGTATATAGAACCTTCCCTAAAAAAAGTGTATATAGAACCGGGCGGTCGTGACCTTGTCTTTTTCGTATTCTCTCGCTCGTCAATGGAGATCCTGGACATGCCGCCGCCACGTATCCCGCTCCTCTCCCCGAGCTCTCCCCCGATCCGGACGGACCAGATCTTGCTGAGTTCCACCACCACCGAGGTCTTCCCCCTCCTCCAAAGAGGAGCCATCTCAGTCCCCGACCATCGAGGTCTACCTCCTCCTCCACCTGCGTCATCTCAGTCCACTGCCGAGGTCCTCCCCGTGCACCTCCGCCAACTCCTCAAGCCCGACCACGCCGCAGCGCGGCACTCCTCCGACCCAACTCCATGGCGTCCAGCACCTCGCAACACCGACCGACCGCTCCCCGGTCCTCCGAAGACCCATGCCCGATGCTGCAGCCCTCCAGGGCCCTCCTGAATGCCACCAATCGAGTTGCATAAGTAGTTCTTTCCTTACTTCCTTATTGAACTCATATGTCATCAGTGGATACTGTGAGTAGTTTGATTGCATCATACATGTTTGTAGTGTGTAAGAGGTATGCATTACATATATTGTGTACAAATTAAATAACAAGATTGCATTATACATGTTTGTAGTGTGTTAGGGGTATGTATTAGATATACTGTGTATCATCGATGCCACTAATTGGTACTCCCTCCATCCCATAATATAAGAGCGTTTTTGACACTAGTGTAGTGTCAAAAACGCTCTTATATTATGGGACGGAGGGAGTAGTTGTTACATTTTATTTCATGGGTAATTGGATCCGCTGATGGGAGAGAGAGAGGGCGGGGATCCGTCGCTGTGAGATAGGGGGCGTCGCTGCGAAAGAGAGAATGGGATGGATCGATCGGTCCCACAATTTAGGGCGAGAAGAGCCGAGCAAATAGAGAGGTCGCCGAGGCGACGGAGACCTATGCCATGGCTGCTTGGCTGAGCGAAACTGCTCTACTGGGTTTGAAGGAAGCAGCAGGTGGACGATACCAACCAGTGGAGGAGTCTTCACTTATGCATTCGTGAGACATGAATCTACCTGCAACAAGCTTAGGTTGCCTTTATTTTTCTTTGTACTCTGGCAACGAAAAGCTTCAAGCAACAATTCAAGTGAAAATCTGGTGTTTTTAGTTTTCTTCTTTATTTTTCTACCATGTTTCTGCTGTTTAGGTGTTTTAGCAGGCTACCGGATGCTGGAGTAAATCATTATGGTCGAGTATGCGTTAGGGAGAAAACTATCATTTCTTCTGCCCTTTCAGGTTCCTATCGTTGCCTCATTTAATTGCTAACCCATTTTCATAATTCTAATTCTTGATCTATATTTGCACAATTGTGCATTGTAGCACACACTGATACAAAGCAACTTCTAATACACTAGATGTGGATGGAAAGTTATGTTGAGTCTTAACTATACTTTCTGGAAATTTGTTGAAAGGTAAATTGTCAAATAATCATTCTGTTAGAAGTGTGATTTTATTTAAATTAAGTTTCCCAAGGATCTCCCTATTACTGAATCATTTTGACTGCATGCATGTGAACCGTGTTCTCATTGGAATATCTTATATGCATAATTCTTGAAGTGCTTTTTATTCTTTTCTTTCTTTCCTTTTTGTGACCACTGAGTTAAGGTTATCCGATACTTCCAGGTACATGCATTTAGGCGAATTTACTCTATGGGATGTGCAGTCCATTGGCCATAGCTCACTCTGATTTCATGGTATCATTCCTATGTATTGTTTGGGGCTTATCTACCATGGCAATATGATTGACTTATCTCATGCATGTCGACTCTTTCTTTTTGAAATCTAACAAGTAGACTTTGCATGAATTCCCTTTTGTCCTCCTAGATTGACATAGCTTCCTGATTGAATGGCAAGACGAGTTATTGTTTGAGACAAAAAAGTTTGTTGATTCCTTGAATATATATTGTGAAAAGTTATGAAACCGACAAGCGATCCTCATTATCAATGGTAGTGTCGCCATCTTAAAAAAAAGGTATTGTATGCCTTTCTTAGTTTCGAGCTTTGATAATTCGCATATGCTAATCAATACATATTTGCTAGCCGTCCAGTAAAATACATGGAGGTATGCAAGGTGATATTTAATTTTTTATGAAACAAGATATCTATTTTTGTTAGTAATGGAAGAGGTGAATATATTATCAACGGTTGAGCCCAAGAATATTTTGATTCTAAAATTGATCATTTGAACACTGGATTTGTTGCTTTGATTTATCCAGGTTGGTGCCCCTACAATCAACCACAAAGTCTTTGCCTTCCACTCTTTGTTCTCATAGTGTATCTGTGTTCCATGTCCTTAGTGCCCTTGGCAGAAACTGTTTAAGATTGTTGGAGATACCCTGCAAATCATCCATTTGTTTTACACTCACTAATGATGGATTCACTTATATTTATGTACCCCCTATTGATCCTATATAAATTCTCATTTGTTGTGCTAATGTCCCGAGAACTCCACTTCTACTTTTACTCCTTATTCTGTAAGAATTTACCTGTATTGACCAGATATTTAGTGGCCGGGTGTAATCCCTTGGAGAATCTTTGTCTATTATACTGTACAATAGAATTTTATTGCAGGCTGGCAACAATGTCTGAAATGCATTGTGATTGTTTAAATAATAAAGGTTGTCCAAAATTTCTAAAATATCTGTATGGCTTATTTTTGTTATTAGTTTCTCAAATATTCCTAATGTCTTTCCTAAATATTTGTTTTTTAGATATCATGAAGGGAGTATTTGTGAGAGAGTTTTTTTAGAGCCAAATGATTCACGATCAATCATGAAACTTGTATCGATCAGCCATCTTAATTCAAATCCCGTATGTTTGATTTCACAACTTGAACCAACAAGTCTATTAGGCCTAAACAAGGCCCAACATGTCATTTTCTTGCAGATCAACCAAATTTCTTTCTTAGGTTGTATGCTACCATTGCAGATTAACCGAATTCCTCTCTTCGATTACAGACCATTAATTCCAAAAAATGGAGTCAAGCACAAGCTACGAGAAAGCACGATACTTTTTGAAGTTGCAAACACATTAATCCCTAACAACTAAGAGCAAAAATAGACGGGCGCGGCAACGCGTGCCATCAATGATCTAGTTGAATATAATGATAAAACACACTAATATTAAACACAAGAAAAAAGAATCACGGAAAAAATCTATTTTCAAAGTTAAGTTATTCACAAACTAGTGATTCACACAAATTTCAAATAATTCAAAATTTAAACTATTCAAATTTGAAAACTACCGGCACTAACAGAAAGTTTGTAATTTTTTGTTCGTAAAGCAAAAATATTCACAAAGAAACTCTAAATACAACAAAAAACAACTCAAAAATAAATAAAACAAAAAAATAAAGCAAAAAAAAAGAAAATAAAAAAGCCCGCCTACTGGGCCAGAGCGGCCTGCATACGACTAGAAACCGAACGTGTTGTTGGGCCAGGATGCAGGCCCGCAAAGGCCCAGTAGGCCCGCAGGGCAGCACAGAACAGGTAGGCCTGCTTTGGAGAGGAGCTCGAGACAGCTACCGCACTGGGGCTTATAAACCAGTGCGGACGCCCCTCGGCTAGCGAGGTGGGACTAAACTTGCCGCACCGCACCTGCGCCAGCGCACACCTTTAGTACCGGGTCGTGGCTCCAACCGGTACTAAAGGGGGTCTTTAGTACCAGTTGGAGCCACCACCCGGTACTAAAGGTGGGCGCTTCCCGCCGCTTGGCCTGGCCAAAACAGACCTTTAGTACCGATTGGTGGCTGCAACTGGTACTAAAGGGGGGCTCTATATAAGAAAACACTTCAAAATTTCATCAGTTTCTCATCTCTCCCTCTGCTTCTTCTCCTCTGCCCCGTCGCCGCCGCCTCTCGTCGCCGCCCCTGTCGCCGTCCGTCGCCGTTGCCGTCACCGTCCGTCGCCGTCCCCGTCGCTGTCCGTCGCCGTCGCCGCCCCGGCCGCGTCCCCGTCCCCGTGGCCCCGCCCCGCCACGTCGTCCCGCGCGTCGTCCCCGCCCGGCCTGTCCCCGTCCCCGTCGCCGCCGCCCCATCCCCATCGATCCCCGTCGTCACCGCCCGTTGCCGTCCCCGTCGCCGCCCCCCGTCGCCTCGCCTCGCCGCCGGTGAGCTCCTGCCCGCTGCCATGTCCACACACACACATTGTTTTTTAGTTTTTTAGTTATAAATTTTAGTTATAGAAATTTTTCTGTTTTTAGTTATAGAAATATCTATAGAAATGTTAGAAATTTTTTCTGTTTTTTAGTTATAGGAATATTAGAAATATTATAGAAATGTTAGTTATATAGAAATGTAATAAATTTTTCTGTTTTTTAGTTATAGAAATATTTATAGAAATGAGCAATTTTTCTGTTTTTTAGTTATAGAAATATTAGAAATGTTGTAGAAATGTTAGTTATATAGAAATGTTAGAATTAGTTTTAGGTAGGTGAATTAGACTAATGTTAAATTGTTAGACGATGATCGATGTTATTATTTTAGTTATAGAAAAATTTAGAATTTGCATATAGAATTTTAGTTATCACAATCCAATCATTTAAAAAATGTTACTTTTTGCGGGCATATAGTATTTGTTCTCGATGATGCCCGGCCCGCATCCTCGCCATCGACCCGTTCGCGACGATGTCCGGCTGACCTCTGTCCTGGACTGGGCTCCACCGGGCTGGCACTGGGAGGTGCTACCTGGAGGGGCGCGCCGCTTGGTGAGGAACCCGACCTCGGGTCCCGTCGTCGACCCTGATCTCCTTTGGTGGCGTTCGCGTGGGCCACATTCGGTGCAGAGGGAGCCGGCTCCGCCGGAGGTGGTGCGTCGCCGTGTCAGGGAGGAGGACGAGCACGTCGACGTCAGGTTCTCCAATACCTGGCAGGTTCTTTGAGCAGATGACCGGAGATATGATCCTGTGATGGTTCCTTCTCTTTGGGTGTCCACCGCCCGCGCCCCAGGAACCGCGAGTGGCCTAGATTCTTCTGTAGTATTCGATCTTTATTAGCTACCTAGCCAGTGATGTATTCGATATATAATATTCGAGACGATGTATTCGAGATTATATATATTATTAGAGACGATGTACTCGAGATTATATATTATTCGAGACAATGTATTCAAGATTATATATTATTCGAGACGATGCATATTATGTACTATATGATTCAGTTTTTCCTTATTGATTGCATCCATGCATTGTAATTTGAATACTAAATTGTTTTATATTTCTTCTGTATTAGTTAAGTAAAAGCTATGGCGGACAATACCAGTAGAGAGAGAGAGAGAGAGAGAGAAGAGGAATTGTTCGAGATCATATGCAGCCCTCGCAGGCTAGATGATCTGAATGAAGCAGATGACGGCTCCCAATATCTGAACAATACCGGGGAGGGTGATGATAAGATATTCGATCTCGACGACCGAGCTGATGAAGTCATGAACTATGATTATGATTATGATGACGCAGACAATGTTTATGATGACACAGACAATGTTGATCTTGAAATAACAAAGACTACCGGCGAGGTATATTTATATAAGCAGGCATCTGGTGATCATCACATTTTTTTTTGATTTGAAGATATATTAACGAATCGATCTTTCTTCTTTCAGCCCTCCGGATCGAGCAAATCTGCTTCTACAGACAGCAGGACAAAGCGAGGCCCGGGCAAAAAGTTGAAGGAGGGTGTAAAGTACAACATCAATTCCATCAAAGCTAGTGGCGAACCCCTCACGCCTAAGAACATTGCGAACAAGTTCGTTCGTCAGTGCGGAGTTCTTGTGAAGGACCAACTCCCGATCTCCATTCAAGAATGGAAAGAGCCAAAAACTAAACGTCCAGATGTTACTTGGGTCGACGACAGAGCAAAACAAAAGCTTTGGGAATCTCTGATGGAACATTTCACCCTATCAGATTATTTCACTGATGCAGATGTGCAGAAAGTCAAGGACGCTGCTCTTAAGAAGATGGCAATTGCATTCAACACCCACAAGAAAACTGTATGGGCCAACTACCTCGCTGCAGAAAGGAAGACTCCAGAATTCAAGGAAACACTGGAGAAGCAAAGAGAACACTGGCCCGCTTTCGTGAAATTCAAGGAATCAGAATTATCTAAGGAACAGTCAAGAAAAAACAAGGCCAATGCCGCAAAAAATACGCAGTTCCATAGGCTGGGGCCAGGTGGCTACGCGGTGGCAATGCCTAGCAAGAGATGGAGGATGCAGGGGTCACTCCGGTTACTAGGAGCTGGCCCCCCAGGTGCAGAACTTGGTTCTATGCGCATGGGGGGGCGTTGGACCCGAAGACAGGCCTGGTTTCGAAGAAGGCAAGTCTAAAAGGAGCCGAACAAAAGTTTCCTTACGCAATAGAAGATGCTCGAAAGGGGGTGTTCACGCCCAGCAGAGAGAACGACGAGCTTACGCGCGCCCTGGGAAATCCTGAACACCCGGGAAGAACACGAGGCAAGGGCGTTATTCCCTGGTATGGGGGCTTTTCGTAATGGAATGACGACTACAGGACCCGTGCAAGAAAGAAGTTGGAGGAGGAGAAGAAGAGGAAGCTGGAGGAGGAGCAGAGGAAGCAGGACGCAGAACCCCTTCAAGGCCTAGAAGCAAGGCACGCGGACTTGGCACTCAAATTCCAGCAGCAGCAGCAGCAGCATATCGACTCACTTAGCCAGGAAAGGGGGTCTCAGTAGCGGCAGCAGCAAGCGGATGATCGTCCAGCATTGGATAACACCGTCCCATCCATGCCGAGAAGCAGCGTTGGTTCCGCCCCGGGCGACGCACTTCTGGATACATACCCTGTGGATGACATCATAGAGAACACTAACTATGAGCTACACTTCAAAATGAAGAACATATCCATGAAGGTGGAGGACGCCGTTGCTTTTACAAATACCCCCAAAGCAACCTTCCATTGCACCCCGATTCCAGCGGGCTATGCTCGTGTCTTGGTTGATGAGGTGGTGGACCAATATTCGGGGCTAGAGCTCGACATTCCTGGAGGTGACGACGAGCACACACTGGGAGAGGCCATACATCGTATCATCCTATGGAGAAAAGATTGCATCATGTTTCGAAGGCCATCGACACCGCGTCTGCCGAGTCCTCCTCGAAGTCCACCACCGAGTTAGCAAACTCCCGCTCCTCCAAGTCCACGAACGCGTGAGCCGACTCCTCCTCGAAGTCCGCCACCGTGTCAGCAGACTCCCGCTCCTCCAAGTCCACGAATGCGTGAGCCGACTCCTCCTCGAAGTCCGCCACCGTGTCAGCAAACTCCCGCTCCTCCAAGTCCACCAATGCGTGAGCAGACTCCTGCTCCAACTCAGCCACGTCAGCCATCTCCGCCGCCTCAGCAATCGCAGAAGAGACACGCCGCATCTATGGTGCGTAGCGGTACGAGTCGAGGTAGTACAGGAGGTACAGGCGGAGAGAAGCGATATAAATATGGTCCAAGCCTTGCTCCTCTTCCTCAGAGGCCTTACGACATGACCGAGGAGCAAAACGAAGCCATAGTGCGGGCCCATGTGGACGCCCATTTTGGACCAAAACCGGCACCGCTGCCAAGGGAGAAAGTGCCTAAGAAAGTTATTGACCACTTTATTCATATGGCAAGAAAACCAGCTCCCAAGCATGTTGACTCAGACTATGAGCGCCAAATCCGGAAGGCAAATCGAGCACGACTACAGAAAGAAACGAGCTCGATCTCGAGCCAACAAGCAGCTGTAAAAATATGCGGGAAAACCGTTCCCCAGCTGGGAGAACAGGCGGCGCAATCGATCCCCCCGCTTGTTGTGCCAACAACACATGAGAGTACGCGCGCCCAATATTATTGTGGGCAAACCGTTAACGCTCCCCTGCTAGGCAATGTGGTAATAACCGAGGAGCATATAATGGAGGCTAAAATGCTCAACATCACTGTTGTACAACTCCTCGAGATCGAGCCCATGTCTCCGCTTAGAGAGGAGGAAATAAAACGGAAATATGTCTGGGGCAAACCTTTGGTCCCAGACTGCCATTACATTCGACCAGTCTGATCACCCGACACACATAGGCACCCCTAGGAGGCAAGCGTTGGTGGTCGACCTAGTCGTCGAAGGCACTCGGTTGACTAAGGTTCTGATGGATGGTGGCAGTGGCCTGAATATACTTTATGCGGAGACCTTGAAAGGAATGGGCATTCCGATGTCCAGACTCAGTGAAAGCAATATGAGTTTCCATGGGGTTATTCCTAGCAAGAAGGCTGAGTCACTCGGCCAGATCGCCCTCGATGTGGTTTTTGGTGATTCCAAGAATTACCGCAAAGAAAAGTTGACGTTTGAAGTCGTCGATTTCCAGAGTGCTTATCATGCTATTCTGGGCAGGCCGGCTTATGCACGTTTCATGGCTCGACCATGTTATGTTTACCTCAAATTGAAGATGCCTGGCCCTAAAGGAGTGATCACTATCACTGGCAATCGGAAGAAGGCAGAAGAGTGCTTCCAGAAGGGCTCAAAGATCGCCGATGCGCAAATGGCAGTAGTGGAATTGCAGGTGTATAAAAAAAATGCAGATCCGAGTGATTTGTTGAGAGCTAAGAAGCCTGCCATGGATTCAGCATTTCAGTCGTCTGGTGAAACGAAGCCGATTCATATTCACCCGACCGATCCCAATGCTGCTCCGACTCACGTTTCGACAACACTCGACTCCAAATAGGAAGAAGGCTCATCCAGTTCCTCCGTGAGAACTAGGACATCTTTGCATGGAAACCTTCTGACATGCCGGGTGTTCCCAGGGGGCTGGCTGAGCACCGTTTTTGAGTCGACCCAAAAGTGAAACCAGTCAAAGAACATCTTCGACGGTCCGCCGTACAGAAGAGAAAAGCAATCGGTGAAGAAGTGGCTCGGCTCCTAGCAGCTGAGTTTATCCGAGAGATTTACCACTCCGAGTGGCTAGCTAATGTTGTCATGGTCCCCAAGAAGGACGACTCACTTCGCATGTGCATTGACTTCAAGCATATCAATCGGGCCTGCCCGAAAGATCACTTTCCTCTCCACCGCATCGATCAAATAGTCGACTCGACTGCAGGGTGTGAGCGCTTGTCCTTTTTGAATGCTTATTCCGTGTATTATCAGATCCGACTGTATGGACCCGATGAGATAAAAACAGCTTTCATCACCCCATTTGGGTGCTTCTGTTATGTCACCATGCCATTCGGCCTGAAGAATGCTGGAGCTACATTCATGAGGATGATTCAGAAGTGTTTACTCACTCAAATCAGTCGGAATGTGGAAGCATACATGGATGAAATTGTGGTCAAGTCACGTAAAGGTTCCGACCTGTTGGCTGACCTTGCTGAAACTTTTGCCAACCTCAGAAGGTATGATATCAAGCTTAATCCATTAAAGTGCACATTCGGAGTTCCGGGCGGAAAATTACTCGGTTTCCTCGTTTCCGAACGGGGGATCGACGCTAACCCAGAGAAAGTTGGTGCCGTTCTTCGAATGAAACGCCCTGTGCGTGTGCACGATGTCCAGAAGCTTACAGGTTGTTTGGCCGCCTTGAGTCGATTCATTTCTCGCCTCGGTGAAAAGGCATTGCCTCTTTACTGACTGATGAAGAAGTCTGATAAGTTCGAGTGGACTCCTGAAGCTGATGCAGCATTTGCAGAGCTCAAAGCCCTGCTTTCCACCCAGCCGGTGCTTGCTGCCCCAATCAGCAAAGAGCCATTACTGCTTTACATTGAAGCCACTGGACAAGTCGTCAGTACAGTACTTACGGTCGAGCGGGAAGAAGAAGGAAAAGCCTATAAAGTTCAGCGCCCAGTATATTATGTTTCTGAAGTTTTGACTCCATCAAAGCAAAGATATCCACATTATCAGAAGCTTGTTTATGGGATTTATATGACCACGAAGAAGGTTGCACATTATTTCTCTGACCACTCCATTACAGCCGTCAGCGACGCTCCATTATCAGAGATTCTGAACAACAGAGATGCAACTGGTCGAGTGGCAAAGTGGGCGATTGAACTACTTCCCTTGGATATTAAGTTTGAGGCAAAGAAAGCTATCAAGTCCCAAGCAATAGCAGATTTCCTTGCCGAGTGGATCGAACAGCAACTGCCGAATCAAGTCCACTCGGAGCACCAGACCATGTTCTTTGATGGTTCCAAGATGCTGAATGGTTCCGGTGCTGGGGTGGTACTGGTATCCCCCCGAGGAGACAAGCTCAGATATGTTCTTCAGATTCACTTTGATTCCTCCAATAACAAAGTGGAATATGAAGCACTCTTATATGGGTTACGTATGGCCATCTCACTCGGCGTCCGTCGCCTCATGGTCTACGGCGACTCAGATTTGGTAGTCAATCAAGTGATGAAGGAGTGGGACGTCAGAAGCCCATCTATGACTGGTTACTGCAATGCGATGAGAAAGTTGGAAAAGAAGTTTGAGGGGTTAGAGCTCCATCATATACCCCGACTAAAAAATCAAGCAGCCGATGATTTGGCAAAGATAGGTTCCAAGAGGGAAGCCATTCCCAGCAACGTGTTTTTGGAACACATTCATACACCTTCAGTTCAAGAAGATCCTTTCACTGAAGAGCCCCCGCGGCCTAAGAATGCCACAGATCCGACTGAAGTCGAAGTCCCAGCCGTGGTCGACCTGATCATGGAGGTTTTGGTCATCACTCCCGACTGGACAGTGCCATACATTGCGTATATCCTTAGGAAGGAACTCCCAGAGGATGAAGAAGAGGCTCGACAGATCGTCCATCGATCCAAAGCCTTTACTGTGATCAGAGGACAACTGTTCAGGGAAAGCGTAACCGGAGTCAGCCAAAAATGCATAACACCAGAAGAAGGTCGAGTGATCCTCAACGACATCCACTCGGGGACCTGTGGTCACCATGCGTCCTCTCGGACCATTGTGGCCAAAGCATAGCGAGCCAGATTTTATTGGCCACGAGCAAATGAAAGGGCGCAAGATATAGTCGACAAATGTGAAGGCTGCCAGTTTTACTCTGAAGGAAATATGCCCTAGAGGCAATAATAAAGTTATTATTTATTTCCTTATATCATGATAAATGTTTATTATTCATGCTAGAATTGTATTAACTGGAAACATAATACATGTGTGAATACATAGACAGACAGAGTGTCACTAGTATGCCTCTACTTGACTAGCTCGTTGATCAAAGATGGTTAAGTTTCCTAGCCATTGACATGGGTTGTCATTTGATTAACGGGACCACATAATTAGGTGAATGATGTGATTGACTTGACCCATTCCGTTAGCTTAGCACTCGATCGTTTAGTATGTTGCTATTGCTTTCTTCATGACTTATACATGTTCCTATGACTATGAGATTATGCAACTCCCGTTTACCGAAGGAACACTTTGTGTGCTAACAAACATCACAACGTAACTGGGTGATTATAAAGGTGCTCTACAAGTGTCTCCAAAGGTACTTTTTGGGTTGGCGTATTTCGAGATTAGGATTTGTCACTCACTAATGCACATCACTATAAGCCTTGCAAGCATTGTAACTAATGAGTTAGTTGCGGGATGATGTATTACGGAACGAGTAAAGAGACTTGCCGGTAACGAGATTGAACTAGGTATTGAGATACCGACGACCGAATCTCGGGCAAGTAACATACCGATGACAAAGGGAACAACGTATGTTGTTATGCGGTCTGACCGATAAAGATCTTCGTAGAATATGTGGGAGCCAATATGAGCATCCAGGTTCCGCTATTGGTTATGTACCGGAGACGTGTCTCGGTCATGTCTACATAGTTCTCGAACCCGTAGGGTCCGCACGCTTAATGTTTCGATGACAGTTATATTATGAGTTTATATTTTTTGATGTACCGAAGGTTGTTCGGAGTCCCGGATGTGATCACGGACATGACGAGGAGTCTCGAAATGGTCGAGACATGAATATTGATATATTGGAAGCCTATATTTGGATATCAGAAGTGTTCCGGGTGAAATCGGGATTTTACCAGAGTATCGGAGGGGTTACCGAAACCCCCCGGGCGTTAATGGGCCATAGTGGGCCTTAGTGGAGAAGAGGAGAGGCGGCCAGGGCAAGGGCCACGCGCCCCTCCCCCCTAGTCCGAATAGGACAAGGAGAGGGGGGCGGCCCCCCTTTCCTTCTTCTCCTCCACCTCTTTCCCCCTCTTCTCCTAATCCAACAAGGAAAAGGGAGGGAGTCCTACTCCCGGTGGGAGTAGGACTCCTCCTGGCGCGCCCCCTCCTGGCCGGCCGCACCTCCCCCCTTGCTCCTTTATATACGGGGTCAGGAGGGCACCCTAGAGACACAACAATTGATCGTTTGATCTTTTAGCCATGTGCGGTGCCCCCCTCCACCATAGTCCACCTCGATAATACTGTAGCGGTGCTTAGGCGAAGCCCTGCGTCGGTAGAACATCATCATCGTCACCACGCCGTCGTGCTCATGAAACTCTCCCTCAACACTCGGCTGGATCGGAGTTCGAGGGACGTCATCGGGCTGAACGTGTGTTGAACTCGGAGGTGCCGTGCGTTCGGTACTTGATCGGTCAGATCGTGAAGACGTACGACTACATCAACCGCGTTGTGCTAACGCTTCCGCTTTCGGTCTACGAGGGTACGTGGACAACACTCTCCCCTCTTGTTGCTATGCATCACCACGATCTTGCGTGTGCGTAGGAATTTTTTTGAAATTACTACGTTCCCCAACAGTGGTATCCGAGCCTGGTTTTATGTGTAGATGTCATATGCACGTGTAGAACACAAGTGAGTTGTGGGCGATATAAGTCATACTGCTTACCAGCATGTCATACTTTGGTTCGGCGGTATTGTTGATGAAGCGGCCCGAACCGACATTACGCCTACGCTTACGCGAGACTGGTTATACCGACGTGCTTTGCACATAGGTGGCTAGCGGGTGTCAGTTTCTCCAACTTTAGTTGAACCGAGTGTGGCTACGCCCGGTCCTTGCGAAGGTTAAAACAACATCAACTTGACAAACTATCGTTGTGGTTTTGATGCGTAGGTAAGAACGGTTCTTGCTAAGCCCGTAGCAGGCACGTAAAAATTGCAACAACAAAGTAGAGGATGTCTAACTTGTTTTTGCAGGGCATGTTGTGATGTGATATGGTCAAGACATGATGCTAAATTTTATTGTATGAGATGATCATGTTTTGTAACCGAGTTATCGGCAACTGGCAGGAGCCATATGGTTGTCGCTTTATTGTATGCAATGCAATCGCCCTGTAATGCTTTAGTTTATCACTAAGCGGTAGCAATAGTCGTAGAAGCATAAGATTGGCGAGACGACAACGATGCTACGATGGAGATCAAGGTGTCGCGCCGATGACGATGGTGATCATGACGGTGCTTCGGAGATGGAGATCACAAGCACAAGATGATGATGGCGATATCATATCACTTACATTGATTGCATGTGATGTTTATCTTTTATGCATCTTATCTTGCTTTGATTGACGGTAGCATTATAAGATGATCTCTCACTAAATTTCAAGATAAAAGTGTTCTCCCTGAGTATGCACCGTCGCCAAAGTTCGTCGTGCCCAGACACCACGTGATGATCGGGTGTGATAAGCTCTACGTCCATCTACAACGGGTGCAAGCTAGTTTTGCACACGCGGAATACTCAGGTTAAACTTGACGAGCCTAGCATATACAGATATGGCCTCGGAACACTGAGACCGAAAGGTCGAGCGTGAATCATATAGTAGATATGATCAACATAGTGATGTTCACCATTGAAAGCTACTCCATTTCACGTGATGATCGGTTATGGTTTAGTTGATTTGGATCACGTGATCACTTAGAGGATTGGAGAGATGTCTATCTAAGTGGGAGTTCTTAAGTAATATGATTAATTGAACTTAATCATGATCTTAGTACCTGATAGTATCTTGCTTGTCTATGTTGATTGTAGATAGATGGCCCGTGCTGTTGTTCCATTGAATTTTAATGCGTTCCTTGAGAAAGCAAAGTTGAAAGATGATGGTAGCAATTACACGGACTGGGTCCGTAACTTGAGGATTATCCTCATTGCTGCACAGAAGAATTACGTCCTGGAAGCACCGCTAGGTGCCAAACCTGCTGCTGGAGCAACACCAGATGTTATGAATGTCTGGCAGAGCAAAGCTGATGACTACTCGTTAGTTCAGTGTGCCATGCTTTACGGCCTAGAACCGGGACTTCAACGATGTTTTGAACGTCATGGAGCATATGAGATGTTCCAGGAGTTGAAGTTAATATTTCAAGCAAATGCCCGGATTGAGAGAAGTCTCCAATAAAGTTCTACAGCTATAAGATGGAGGAGAATAGTTCTGTCAGTGAGCATATACTCAAAATGTCTGGGTATAACAATCACTTGATTCAACTGGGAGTTAATCTTCCGGATGATAGCGTCATTGACAGAATTCTTCAATCACTGCCACCAAGCTACAAGAGCTTCGTGATGAACTATAACATGCAAGGGATGGATAAGACAATTCCCGTGCTCTTCGCAATGCTAAAGGCTGCGGAGGTAGAAATCAAGAAGGTGCATCAAGTGTTGATGGTCAATAAGACCACCAGTTTCAAGAAAAAGGGCAAATGGAAGAAGAAGGGGAACTTCAAGAAGAACATCAAGCAAGTTGCTGCTCAAGAGAAGAAACCCAAGTCTGGACCTAAGCCTGAGACTGAGTGCTTCTACTGCAAGCAGACTGGTCACTGGAAGCGGAACTGCCCCAAGTATTTGGTGGATAAGAAGGATGGCAAGGTGAACAAAGGTATATGTGATATACATGTTATTGATGTGTACCTTACAAGAGCTCGCAGTAGCACCTGGGTATTTGATACTGGTTCTGTTGCTAATATTTGCAACTCAAAACAGGGACTACGGATTAAGCGAACACTGGCCAAGGATGAGGTGACGATGCGCGTGGGAAACGGTTCCAAAGTCGATGTGATCGCCGTCGGCACGCTACCTCTACATCTACCTTCGGGATTAGTATTAGACCTAAATAATTGTTATTTGGTGCCAGCATTGAGCATGAACATTATATCTGGATCTTGTTTGATGTGAGACGGTTATTCATTTAAATCAGAGAATAATGGTTGTTCTATTTATATGAGTAATATCTTTTATGGTGATGCACCCTTGAAGAGTGGTCTATTTTTAATGAATCTCGATAGTAGTGATACACATATTCATAATGTTGAAGCCAAAAGATGCAGAGTTGATAATGATAGTGCAACTTATTTGTGGCACTGCCGTTTAGGTCATATCGGTGTAAAGCGCATGAAGAAACTCCATACTGATGGACTTTTGGAACCACTTGATTATGAATCACTTGGTACTTGCGAACCGTGCCTCATGGGCAAGATGACTAAAACGCCGTTCTCCGGAACTATGGAGAGAGCAACAGATTTGTTGGAAATCATACATACAAATGTATGTGGTCCGATGAATGTTGAGGCTCGTGGCGGATATCGTTATTTTCTCACCTTCACAGATGATTTAAGCAGATATGAGTATATCTACTTAATGAAACATAAGTCCGAAACATTTGAAAAGTTCAAACAATTTCAGAGTGAAGTTGAAAATCATCGTAACAAGAAAATAAAGTTTCTACGATCTGATCGTGGAGGAGAATATTTGAGTTACGAGTTTGGTCTACATTTAAAACAATGCGGAATAGTTTCGCAACTCACGCCACCCGGAACACCACAACGTAATGGTGAGTCCGAACGTCGTAATCGTACTTTACTAGATATGGTGCGATCTATGATGTCTCTTACTGATTTACCGCTATCGTTTTGGGGTTATGCTTTAGAGACGGCTGCATTCACGTTAAATAGGGCACCATCAAAATCCGTTGAGACGACGCACTATGAACTGTGGTTTGGCAAGAAACCAAAGTTGTCGTTTCTTAAAGTTTGGGGCTGCGATGCTTATGTGAAAAAGCTTCAACCTGATAAGCTTGAACCCAAATCGGAGAAATGCGTCTTCATAGGATACCCAAAGGAGACTATTGGGTACACCTTCTATCACAGATCCGAAGGCAAGACATTCGTTGCTAAGAATGGATCCTTTCTAGAGAAGGAGTTTCTCTCGAAAGAAGTGAGTGGGAGGAAAGTAGAACTTGATGAGGTAACTGTACCTACTCCCTTATTGGAAAGTAGTTCATCACAGAAACCGGTTCCTGTGACGCCTACACCAATTAGTGAGGAAGTTAATGATGATGATCATGGAACTTCAGATCAAGTTGTTACTGAACCTCGTAGGTCAACCAGAGTAAGATCCGCACAAGAGTGGTACTGTAATCCTGTTCTGGAGGTTATGTTACTAGACCATGACGAACCTACAAACTATGAAGAAGCGATGGTGAGCCCAGATTCCGCAAAATGGCTCGAGGCTATGAATTCTGAGATGGGATCCATGTACGAGAACAAATTGTGGACTTTGGTTGACTTGCCCGATGATCGGCAAGCCATTGAAAATAAATGGATCTTCAAGAAAGAAGACTGACAATGACGGTAATGTTACTGTCTATAAAGCTCGACTTGTTGCGAAAGGTTTTCGACAAGTTCAAGGGATTGACTACGATGAGACCTTCTCACCCGTAGCGATGCTTAAGTCTGTCTGAATCATGTTAGCAATTGCCGCATTTTATGATTATGAAATTTGGCAAATGGATGTCAAAACTGCATTCCTGAATGGATTTCTGGAAGAAGAGTTGTATATGATGCAACCGGAAGGTTTTGTCGATCCAAAGGGAGCTAACAAAGTGTGCAAGCTTCAGCGATCCATTTATGGACTGGTGCAAGCCTCTCGGAGTTGGAATAAACGCTTTGGAGTGTGATCACAGCATTTGGTTTTGTACAGACTTTTGGAGAAGCCTGTATTTACAAGAAAGTGAGTGGGAGCTCTGTAGCATTTCTGATATTATATGTGGATGACATATTGCTGATTGGAAATGATATAGAATTTCTGGATAGCATAAAGGGATACTTGAATAAGAGTTTTTCAATGAAAGACCTCGGTGAAGCTGCGTATATATTGGGCATCAAGATCTATAGAGATAGATCAAGAAGCTTAATTGGACTTTCACAAAGCACATACCTTGACAAAGGTTTTGAAGAAGTTCAAAATGGATCAAGCAAAGAAAGGGTTCTTGCCCGTGTTACAAGGTGTGAAGTTGAGTAAGACTCAATGCCCGACCACTTCAGAAGATAGAGAGAAAATGAAAGATGTTCCCTATGCTTCAGCCATAGGCTCTATCATGTACGCAATGCTGTGTACCAGACCTGATGTGTGCCTTGCTATAAGTCTAGCAGGGAGGTACCAAAGTAATCCAGGAGTGGATCACTGGACAGCGGTCAAGAACATCCTGAAATGCCTGAAAAGGACTAAGGATATCTTTCTCGTTTATGGAGGTGACAAAGATCTCATCGTAAATGGTTACGTTGATGCAAGCTTTGACACTGATCCGGACGATTCTAAATCGCAAACCGGATACGTGTTTACATTGAATGGTGGAGCTGTCAGTTGGTGCAGTTTTAAACAAAGCGTCGTGGCGGGATCTACGTGTGAAGCGGAGTACATAGCTACTTCGGAAGCGGCAAATGAAGGAGTCTGGATGAATGAGTTCATATCCGACCTAGGTGTCATACCTAGTGCATCGGGTCCAATGAAAATCTTTTGTGACAATACTGGTGCAATTGCCTTGGCGAAGGAATCCAGATTTCACAAGAGAACCAAGCACATCAAGAGACGCTTCAATTCCATCTGGGATTTAGTCCAGGTGGGAGACATAGAAATTTGCACGATACATACGAATCTGAATGTTGTAGACCCGTTGACTAAGCCTCTTCCACGAGCAAAACATGATCAGCACCAAGGCTCCATGGGTGTTAGAATCATTACTGTGTAATCTAGGTTATTGACTCTAGTGCAAGTGGGAGACTGAAGGAAATATGCCCTAGAGGCAATAATAAAGTTATTATTTATTTCCTTATATCATGATAAATGTTTATTATTCATGCTAGAATTGTATTAACCGGAAACATAATACATGTGTGAATACATAGATAAACAGAGTGTCACTAGTATGCCTCTACATGACTAGCTCGTTGATCAAAGATGGTTAAGTTTCCTAGCCATTGACATGGGTTGTCATTTGATTAACGGGATCACATCATTAGGTGAATGATGTGATTGACTTGACCCATTCCGTTAGCTTAGCACTCGATCGTTTAGTATGTTGCTATTGCTTTCTTCATGACTTATACATGTTCCTATGACTATGAGATTATGCAACTCCCGTTTATCGGAGGAACACTTTGTGTGCTACCAAACGTCACAACGTAACTGAGTGATTATAAAGGTGCTCTACAGGTGTCTCCAAAGGTACTTGTTGGGTTGGTGTATTTCGAGATTAGGATTTGTCACTCCGATTGTCGGAGAGGTATCTCTGGGCCCACTCAGTAATGCACATCACTATAAGCCTTGCAAGCATTGTAACTAATGAGTTAGTTGCAGGATGATGTATTACGGAACGAGCAAAGAGACTTGCCAGTAACGAGATTGAACTAGGTATTGAGATACCGACGATCGAATCTCGGGCAAGTAACATACCGATGACAAAGGGAACAACGTATGTTGTTATGCGGTCTGACCGATAAAGCTCTTCGTAGAATATGTGGGAGCCAATATGAGCATCTAGGTTCCGCTATTGGTTATTGACCGGAGACGTGTCTCGGTCATGTCTACATAGTTCTCGAACCCGTAGGGTCCGCACGCTTAACGTTTCGATGACAGTTATATTATGAGTTTATATGTTTTGATGTACCGAAGGATGTTCGGAGTCCTGGATGTGATCACGGACATGACGAGGAGTGTCCAAATGGTCAAGACATGAAGATTGATATATTGGAAGCCTATATTTGGATATCGGAAGTGTTCCGGGTGAAATCGGGATTTTACCGGAGTACCAGAGGGGTTACCGGAACCCCCCGGGGGTTAATGGGCCATAGTGGGCCTTAGTGGAGAAGAGGAGAGGCGGCCAGGGCAAGGGCCGCGTGCCCCTCCCCCCTAGTCCGATTAGGACAAGGAGAGGGGGGCGGCGCCCCCTTTCCTTCTTCTCCTCCACCTCTTTCCCCCTCTTCTCCTAATCCAACAAGGAAAAGGGAGGGAGTCCTACTCCCGGTGGGAGTAGGACTCCTCTTGGCGCGCTTCTCCTGGCCGGCCGCACCTCCCCCTTGCTCCTTTATATACGGGGGCAGGGGGGCACCCTAGAGACACAACAATTGATCGTTTGATCTTTTAGCCGTGTGCGGTGCCCCCCTCCACCATAGTCCACCTCAATAATACTGTAGCGGTGCTTAGGCGAAGCCCTGCGTCGGTAGAACATCATCATCGTCTTCACGCCGTCATGCTGACGAAACTCTCCCTCAACACTCAGCTGGATCGGAGTTCGAGGGACGTCATCGGGCTGAATGTGTGCTGAATTCGGAGGTGCCGTGCATTCGGTACTTGATCGGTCGGATCGTGAAGACGTACGACTACATCAACCGCGTTGTGCTAACGCTTCCGCTTTCGGTCTACGAGGGTACGTGGACAACAGTCTCCCCTCTCATTGCTATGCATCACCATGATCTTGCGTGTGCGTAGGATTTTTTTTGAAATTACTACGTTCCCCAACATACTCCAATATGTCCCACAAGCCTGCGTCAGCCCTGAAGACTATTCCACTCATCTAGCCCTTTGCTGTTTGGGGATTGGATATGGTTGGACCCCTGAGGACTGGTAGGAGCGGCTTCACTCATGTGCTTGTAGCAGTCGACAAGTTTACCAAATGGATTGAAGCCAAGCCTATCAAGAATCTTGAGGCCAGTACTGCCGTCAACTTCATCAGAGAATTGACATTCAGATATGGAGTTCCGCACAGCATCATCACTGACAACGGCTCGAACTTCAATTCTGATGAGTTCAGAGCCTTCTGTGCTTCCCAAGGCACACGAGTCGACTATGCTTCAGTCGCCCACCCCCAGTCGAATGGACAAGCAGAAAGAGCAAATGGCTTGATTCTCAAAGGACTGAAACCCCGACTGATGCGTGATCTCAAGCACGTAGCAGGCGCCTGGGTCGATGAACTTCCATCAGTTCTTTGGGGATTGAGGACAACTCCCAATCGGTCGACTGGCCGAACTCCATTCTTCTTGGTTTATGGAGCCGAAGCTGTTCTACCGAGTGACTTGCTTCACAATGCACCCCGAGTCGAGCTCTTCTCTGAAGACGAAGCAGAACAGGCCCGGCAGGACGCAGTCGATCTCCTAGAGGAGGAAAGAGAGATGGCCTTAATATGGTCGACCATTTATCAGCAAGACTTGCGTCGATTCCACGCCAGAAACGTGAGGGGCCGAGCCTTTCAAGAGGGAGACTTGGTTCTTCGAGTGGATCAGCAGAAACCACACAAGCTCGCCCCTGCTTGGGAAGGTCCCTTCATTGTCACCAGAGTTCTCCACAATGGAGCATACCATCTTTACAATGTCGAGCATCAGAAAGATGAGCCACGGGCTTGGAACGCGGAGCTGCTCCGCCCCTTTTATACTTAAGTACTCATTCGGATGAGATGTAATAAGAAATACCTTTGTAGTTTGTTCATCAAAGACAAGAGCTTTACAATCTTCCTAAATGGTTGTTGTTGCTTTTGTTTGCGTCTGAAATCCCCCAGTGGGTGACTTTGCCGCGAATCCGTTTTGCCTAAGTTTGAAAAATCCTACCGAGTGATGAGCAAGCCTCTCACTCGGGGGCTTAGCCGCGAATCCGTTTCGCCTAAGTTTGAAAAATCCTACCGAGTGGTGAGCAAGCCTCTCACTCGGGGGCTTAGCTGTAGTCCAGTACTCGCCTAAGTTTGAAAAATCCTACCGAGTGATGAGCAAGCCTCTCACTCGGGGGCTTAGCTGCAGTCCAGTACTCGCCTAAGTTTAAAAAATCCTAAGAGTGATGAGCAAGCCTCTCACTCGGGGGCTTAGCTGCAGTCCAGTACTCGCCTAAGTTCGAAAAATCCTACCGAGTGGTGAGGAACCCTCTCACTCGGGGGCTTAGCTGCAGTCCAGTACTCGCCTAAGTTTGGAAAATCCTACCGAGTGATGAGCAACCCTCCCACTCGGGGGCTTAGCTGCAGTCCAGTACTCGCCTAAGTTTGAAAAATCCTACCGAGTGGTGAGCAACCCTCCCACTCGGGGGCTTAGCTGCAGTCTAGTACTCGCCTAAGTTCGAAGTCCATCCCCATTCGCAAGGACGACGAGGTGCAGGTCGACTGCAACCTTCTCCTTCAGAGCTGCGCCACAAGTACAACGTGCGCTCCATCCCTATCCGCAAGGACGACGAGGTGCAGGTCGACTGCAACCTTCTCCTTCAGAGCTGTGCCACAAGTACAACGTGCGCTCCACCCTTATCCGGAAGGATGACGAGGTGCGGGTCGACTGGAGCATCAACCTTAGAGCTGCATCTCAAGCACAAAGATTATTCCGTGTGAAGAACAAATTCGACTCGAAGACAAATACAAGCATATTCAGAGATAAATCAAGTTCAGATAAATCCTAAAGTTCAAGACCACGGATCAAAGTACTCGGGCATTCAGCCCGAAGGAGTTTAACGGTTACAAAATCACTCGGCATTCCGAGGCAAATTTAAGGCAGAGCATAAAAGTTTGTTCACTCCGCAGGAGGAGGGCTGGCAGGCTCGACGAATTCGTCCAGGTCGATCCCGTCAGCAATCCGAGTGGCGGCAGCAATGAAAGTCTCCATGAAGGACTGGAAGTCGTGCCTCTTGGTGTTAGCAACTTTAATCGCCGCCAGCTTCTCTTCCCGAGCTTCTCGACAGTGGACACGAACCAGAGATAGAGCCACATCAGTGCCGCGCCGGACAGAAGACTTCTTCCATTCTTGAATTCGACTGGGAGCTTCATTGAGCCGAGCCATCATAGACTCGAGGTCATTCTGAAGTGTTGCCATGGGCCAGAGAGCTGTGTCAATCCGCAACATCGCGACTTTCAGTCGGGCGAGATAATCGACAACACCAGTGATGCGGGATTCCAGTCGGAGCACGTTCATGGCAGCTTCATCCTTCACTGGAGAGTTGATGGGGTCCAAGCTTGGTTCAATTCGCCCGGTCTCTTCCTCGAAGTCCAGAAAAAACTCTGCATACACAATTCAAGGGTAAGCCAATGATCATATCTCGAGTCGACAAGAACAAACCAGTCGGATCAAAGGAAACACCTTCAAGCATGACAGACAACTTCTTAGCAAGCCTTCCCAGATAATTCTCCAGATCGTTCCTCCTGCAGGCAATACCTTCCATCTTCTCGTTCAGATTTTCCTTGTCCTTGTTCAGGCGAGTCGCTTCCTTATTGGCTTCGTCAAGGGCAGTTTTCAGCCTGGAGTTTTCTTCCTCCAATTTGCCGACTGAAGCCAACTTCTGTTCAGTGAGCGCAGTTTTCTCATCAGCTTTTTTCTACGCGGCCGCCAGATCTTGATCCTTTTTCGCCAGAGCTTGGTTCAGTTTCTCTGAAAGAAATAATGTTGGATTCAGAAAAAGCAGAATGAAATCCGGTTCAGGGAAAACTCAGTCGACAGGTCTTCCTTACCAGCGGCGTCATCCTTGGCTTTCTGTAGTTCTGTCTTGGCCAGCTCCAGATCGAGGTTGAGCTGAATCTGCTGCTTCTCCAGGTCAGCAAAACGAGCTCCAAGATCACAAGATTTCTGCAACCAAAGAACAGGTCAGTTGACTGGTGAAAAGATTGGTTATTTCGGGGAGGTAAAAGGATAAAGCCAACAAATTCTAAGACTACTGCCGAATCAAACATCCAACAGTTGTCTCGGGGACTACACCCAGTGGGTGCACTTAGCGTGCCCCCACTGGTTCAGTTTACACTCGACAAGGCCTATCCAGCACGAGTGCAAAAAAAACCACTGATTCAAAGTTCCACTCAACATGGCCCGACCAGACCGAGCGAAGAAATTCAAATTCTGATGCTCAGACCATAGCCGACTGCCCGCAGTCAATTATGGTCTCGGGGACTACACCCAGTGGGTGCACTCAGCGTGCCCCCACTGGTCAAAAGATCTACACCCAGTGGGTGCACTCAGCGTGCTCCGACTGGTTCAAAGTTCCACTCGACATGGCCCGACCAGACCGAGTGAAGAAATTCAAATTCTGATGCTCAGACCATAGTCGACTGCCCGCAGTCAATTATGGTCTCGGGGACTACACCCAGTGGGTGCACTAAGCGTGCCCCCACTGGTCAAAAGATTCAATTGCCAACAACATTATCATCTCAAAGTGCAAATCTGTTCAGTGACAAATGAAAACACTCAGTGGGTGTACAGATGCAAGGCGTAGACAGATGCAAAGATTCTTGGAAAGAAAGTTTTCAGGTACCATATCCTAACAGAACAATCCAGAAGAGTCAGTCGACGATCTACTAACCTGGACGTTGCTCTGGAGAGCGGAGCAAGCATCATAAGCAGCTTGGCTGGCTTCCCGCACCATCTTCATCTTCTCCATCATAATGCCCGCCTGGTGTATAGCCTCTTTTGCAGCACCCACATGGTCCTCTGGGACGTGATGTGTAGCAATAAGTGAAGGTGGATCGGTGGGAGTCTGTGCAGCTGACGAGGAAGGCCGAGCACTCGACAGCGGTATGGCGAAGGAGACGGAAGTCCGATTGTCATCGCCGGCGTCCTAAATTACCGGTTCCGCCACCGGTGTCGATTGAAGCGTCTTGCCAGCGGACGTTTTCCTGTTTCTTCTCCCCAAGGGCCTCTGTGGCTCGTCCTCGTTGTCCTCGGGGAGGTCAATGACGTTGAGGGCTGTAAAAAGATCAGTCGCCAAAGTTTCATCACCCGATTGGATATAGCACAGTTCAATCGACAAATCGAAGACAAAATCACGAGGATTGTACCCGGATTGGAGGTCACTGCATCTTCCATTTCCTCATCCTTGTTCTTATAAGCAAAGGTCCAAGAGGTAGCGGCACTGCCAGTTTCAAGATTCATTCGGTCAAACCAAGGGAAAAATAAACAGCACAGAACGTCGAGTAAAAGCGAAAGAAGAACACTCACGCAGAAGCAACAGGAACGTCAATTTTGATTCTCGGCAGCGCCTTCCGAGTCTTCTGCACTACAACCTTGGACTCTTTGGAGCGTTTTCAGTTGGTGCCGGAGAGGACGTCCGAGGATGCTTTGACGACTGCCCGGTCTGAACGGTCGCCTTGTCACGGGTGCTCGCCGGGTCGTGTGTAAGTTTGGATCGCCTTTCCCTGCGGGGAGGAGAGTCGACCTCTTCTTCGTCACTCGGGTCGTCGCTCTCCTCGTCCCCCTCTCCGTCGGAATGCCACTCGCCGCTTTCACCTCCGGTTGCCTCCCCATCCGAGTCCTGCTCCTGCTCTCCGTTGGGCATCGAATACATTTCAGTAAGGGCCTAGAAGAAAACAAGCAAGACAAAGTCAGTCGGTGAAGCATAAACAGTTGCATGTTAAATCAAGATGACACTCGGTAATTCAGAATCAGACCTTGTCTGGTTCGTAGGATTGGTCAAGTGGAGGGATTCTCCTGGCTCCTCTGGGGTTATCCTTGTTGCCAGTGATACTCCTCAACCACTTCTCCACCGTATCCTCGTCGACTTCTTCTGGGTGCACCCGAGTGGAATCTTCAATGCCCGAATACATCCACATCGGATGGTCGCGGGCTTGAAGTGGCTGAATGCATCGTCTGAGGAAGACTTCCAGCAGATCCATTCCAGTTACACCCTCACGGATGAGATAGACCACTCGCTCAACCAGCACTTTCACCCCCGCTTTCTCCCGTGGAGTCACTTTCAAGGCGGAGGGCTTCTCTACGCGAGCCATAGAAAAAGGAGGAAGTCCAGTCGACTGACCTGGAGTCGGCTGGTCTTTGCACTAAAACCAGGTCGACTGCCATCCTCGTACTGACTCAGGAAGAGTTATGGCTGGGAAAGAGCTCTTACCCCTCATCTGAATCCCAAGACCCCCACACATCTGGATCACTTGAGTCCTCTCGTCACTCGGGTTGGCCTTTTTGACCGACTGGGAGCGACACGTGAAAATGTGCTTGAAGAGACCCCAGTGTGGTCGACAACCCAAGAAGTTTTCGCACAGAGACACGAAAGCAGCAAGATATATGATGGTGTTGGGGGAAAAGTGATGAAGTTGTGCTCCAAAGAAATTAGAGAAAGCCCAGAAAAAAAGATGCGGAGGCAGAGAAAATCCACGGTCGATGTGAGTGGCAAGGAGGACGCACTCACCCTCCCGCGGTCGAGGTTCGGTCTCATCCTCCGGGAGTCGCACCGATCCGTGAGGAATCAGCCCCTCCTCCTCCAGATCGTCGAGGTCGTCCTGGCAGATCGTCGACCGGAACCAGTCGCCCTGGATCCAGCCGCAGGGCAAACCGAACCGCGACGAGGATCCGCCCCGGCTGGAATTTTTCCCCTTCGCCTTCGCCGTCGCCTTCTTCGCGCGCTCCAGAGCCACCGTCTTTTCTTTCCCCATCGTTGCAGGCGGAGCTCGAATGGAGCGGCGGTGCTGGGGCAGGACCAGGTGCAGTGGGGGAAACTGAGAAGGGAGAAGAAGAATGAGGACGCACTGTTCAAAAACCCCGGTCCGGCGCCTTATATGGGGTTGCTTCCGAGTGACTGACCTGTAGGCCCGGGCAATCTTATCAAATCCCGCAACAGTCGCGCGCGTGATGCGTGGCAAAAAAGGCGGCGCGGGAATCGAGGCGGCCTTGCCTTATCCAGCCCGATTACTGCGGCCTCCTCCGCCCCGCGCGCTTCCCGAAATTCGAATCCCGCGAGATCCGCGGGCAGCAGAACAACTTGTCAGACGGAAGATCTCCACCACATTAGCACTCGGATCTCTTCCAGCAAAAGTTCACTCGACAAAACCAGGAATGGATCAAGGCGACTGAAAAAGAAGTTGGTGTCACCACCTCGGTTCGTTGATCCAAAACAAGACACACCCGAAGCGCGAAAAATGAGTCGGAAGTATTTTCAACTCCTTCTCCACTCAAACCCTGATCCATTCGGGGGCTAATGATGAGGACATGTACCTAGGGTAGGGTCACAGGCCTAACCTAAATACCTTCCCCAAGGACATCACTCTAAAGCCAGAAGCATTCGAGGGGTACCATCACCCACTCGACCAGAAACATTTCCACCCGGAGGAATCAAGATCACTCGACCGTAACAAGAAACACTCGACGGACAGAAGACCTAAAGTCACTCTACACAGCAACGCTCGAGCATTAACTCCTAGACTTAATAGCCATTTATAACACTTTATTACGGACGTTACCAGTAACGCCCCCGTCTTGATGTACCTTAAATCCCTTGTAACGTGGGCTGGTCGGGGTGCTGGCGCACTCTATATAAGCCACCCCCTCCACATGCACAAGGGTTCGCACCCCCTGTAACACACATGCATATAATCCAGTCGACCGCCTCTGGGCTCCGAGACGTAGGGCTGTTACTTCCTCCGAGAAGGGCCTGAACTCGTAAAACTCGTGCGTACAACTTCTCCATAGCTAGGATCTTGCCTCTACATCCCTACCCCCATTCTACTGTCAGACTTAGAACCATGACACCGGGCCTGGCTCGTGCCACGTGGTGGCACTTTAGCGCTGGTTCGTGCCGAACTGGTAGTAAAGGGGGGGGTGCCTTTAGTCTCCACTCTTTAGTGCCGGTTGTAGAACCGACACTAAAGGCCCTTAGGAACCGGCGCTAAAGCCCGGTTCTGCACTAGTGAGCACTGATCCGCTGCCTTATTTCTAGCTGATCACGACCAATATAGATGGTCATAACCTTGTAAGTTGTGGTGGATTTCTATGACTAGGTGCCACCTCATCAGTTTTGCCTATGTGTCATGTCCATGTGTCAATTTTTGCCCTAGGTTGTGAAGCAACCTATATTTCTGTTAGTCCCAAAATTCTGAAAAAATTCTCATAAATTCTTTGGGTCCTATCTTCGTCAAATATGTCAAAACCTTCCTCGCCTAGTTAAAATATAATTCAACAATATTCATTTTCCTATTCTGTTCACAACAACACTTTGTGAAGGAAGTGCTATTTTTATATTCTTGATTGCCCTCAAAATTTTTGGGCACTCTTTCCTATCCAAATCATTGCCTTATGACAAAATTCAGCTCCATTTGCCTAGTAAATGTTCCTCGGTAAATTTCCAAAGTTTTTGTTCAACTTGAAGCTTTGTAAAGGAAGTACTAGCTATGCACATCCAAATGGCATGAAATTTATACAGTGCCTTCATATGGCCAAATTGTCACCCTCCTCCAAATTGCAGCTCAATCAAATCATCTATGTGAGCCCAGCTTCAATTTTCATTTTCTGTCCAGACTGGCACATTGCAAAGCAAGTGCTATCTATACCACTCCTATTGCCCTGAAAATTTTTGGTCAATCTTCCATACCCAAATCATTTCCACATGCCAATATTCAGCTCTATTTTCCTAGTAAATCTTCCTCGGAAAATTTCCAAAGTTTCTATTCACCTAGAAGCTTTGTGAAGGAAGTACAAGATAGGAATATCGTAATGAGTTGAATTTTTGCCACATATTCTATATGCAAAGGTCATAGCTCTACACAAAAGTTTAGCTCTATCTACCAATACATGTGAGCTCACCATCGAATCTTTGTTTCTGGTAATATCTTCAGTTGTGAAGCAACTACATTTTATATTGCTTTATAATTGCTCAAAATTTACCAGGACATTACCCTGACTATAAAAACCCCCTACACCAAATTTTAGCATAATCCAATCATCTATGCAAGCCCAGCTTCAATTTCTATTTTCTGTCCAAATTGGCACATTGCAAAGCAAGTGCTATCTAGACACCTCCTATTGTCCTCGAACTTTTTATGCCATCTTACATATACAAATCATTGCCACATTCCAATATTCAGCTCCATTTGCCTATTAAATCTTCCTCAGCAAATTTCTAAAGTTTCTATCCAGAGAGAAGCTTTGTGAAGGAAGTACAAGCTAGGATTATCCAAATGGTATAAATTTTTTACAGTGCTTTACTATGCCCAAATTATCATATTCCACAAAATTTCAGCTCAATCCACGTATCCATTTGAGCCCAGCTTCAACATCCATATTTCTGCCCGATGTGGTACTTTGCAAAGCAAGTGCCATCCAAACTCCTCCATTTGAGCTGAAATTTGCCATGACAGTCTCCCTAGTAGGTGATCATCCTCAGCCAAAACTCCAGCCCATTCGCCTTGTGAATTTCCTGTACCGCTAATAAAACACTTGGCTGCTAATTCATGTTTGAGCATAGTTCGGTCTCCTCGTGAGATTCTTCTGTTGTTATTTTCTTCCTAACAACTATCTGGGGAGTGTCCACCCTACTAGACATGCCTAGGCTGCCCAGAACGCATGGCAACGCCACGGTCACGCGGTGACCACGCGGCAAGCATGCGAGTCTACGCGCTTTGGAGTTGGGGCCCTGGGCCACCGTCCAAACCTCGATGTATCACTACCAAACCATGTATTTACACTTAAATAGATACCTATCTACCTAGAAATGATTTTTGGAAAAAATAAAGAGCAAACCATGAGGCATTTGCAGTTCAAATTTGACCCGCTTCCTGCTGAATCGGCGGTAATTTGTCTTTTCCACCAGAGGTGGATCAAAACTTTTGACACCAAACCATTTTGTCAATTGTGCATTAAATATGGCCTAGTATTTTATAAAATTGATTTGGTCCAATTTTGCAATAAATATATGGTAGGTCCTTCACAAAAAAACTCATTTTGGGCACTCGGAAAATGGAAAATTTATTTTTTGTCCAAAGAAAATGAAAACTCCCTTAGGAAACATCGTTTGCCATTCCAAGCATGCACCCTTGTGCATGATATGAGGTCATTTGAACAAACTATGCCATGAATGTGGCCATAAGATTGATCATTTGGCTTGAAAGCCATGAATCTTGACACATGATAGCTCATTTCTGAGAACACTTTTTCAAAAGAATTGTCGTATTACAAGTTTATTATTTTTCCTGGTAACTTGGTCACATGTAATGACACAATGCGAAGGTTTTCCAATTTTTTGATTTTTTTTAAATTTTTATGCCCGTTTCAAAATGCGGTCAAAACAGCGGGAATGACCGTTCCTAGCTAGTGGTTGAATCTTGGAATTTTTTTGGTGTTTCTCTGATTAAATATATACTTACGTACCTAGAAATGATTTTTGGAAAAAATAAAGAGTAAACTATGAGGCAGCTGCAGTTCAAATTTGACGCGCTTCCTACTGAATCAGCGGGAATTTGTCTTTTTCAACACAGGTGGATCAAAACTTTTGACACCCAACCATTTTTTCTATTGTGCATTAAATATGGCCTAGTATTTTAGACAATTGATTTGGTCCAAATTTGCAACAAATATATGGTAGGTCCTTCACAAAAAAAGTCATTTTGGGCTCTCGGAAAATGGAAAATTGATTTTTTGTCCAAAGAAAATGAAAACTCCCTTAGGCAACATTGTTTGCCATTCCAAGATGCACACTTGTGCATAATATGAGATCATTTGAACAAACTATGCCATGAATGTGGCCATAAGATTGATCATTTGGCTTGAAAGCTATTGATCTCCACACATGATAGCTCGTTTCTGAGAACACTTTTTAAAAATAATTATCGTATTACAAATTTATTATTTTTCCTGGTAACTTGGCCACATATAATGACACAATGCGAAGGTTTTCCATTTTTTTTATTTTTTTATTTTTTTTATGCCCGTTTCAAAATGCGGTCAAAACGGCGGGCTTGACCGTTCCTAGCTAGTGGTTGAATCTTGGAAAACTCCTGGTGTTTCTCTGATTAAATAGATACTTTTGTTCCTAAAAATGATTTTTGGAAAAAATAAATAGCAAACTACGAGGAGCTGCAGTTCAAATTTGACCCGCTTCCAACTGAATCGGCAGAAATTTGTCTTTTTCACGAGAGGTAGACCAAAGCTTGTGACACCCAACCATTTGGTAAATTGTGCATTAAATATGACCTAGTATTTTAGAAAATTGTTTGGTCCAATTTTGCAACAAATATATGGTAGGTTCTTCACAAAAAACTCATTTTGAGCACTTGAAAAATGATTATAAATAGCTAGAAAGATCAGAAATGCATACAAATTGGTGCTCATCCATAAAATGTCGTCTAGCTTGAGTGAAAATTTGTGTGATGCCCTTTTGCAAAATATTTTTGATAGCTCCTTCACAAAATAACTCTATCTTTAGTACTTGAAAAAATATTTTAAATCACAGATTCTCGAACCAATCAGAACACTTCTCACGGATCACCCCACTCTTATCTGATCTGAACCGTCCACACCCGGCGGATCCAACGTCTCTCACTCACCTCTCACCAGACCAACCCAAACCCTCTCATCCCGCGGCCGCGTCTCTCACCCTTCTCCCACCGCCGTCCCCTCTCACAGATCCAGGTCGACGACGATGTCCCTCCGTCGCTGCCCCTCCATCTCCTGCTCCCCACCCCGCCACCCCTACCCACCCACCAGTGAACCTAGCTCCAGGGCTCCGCCAGCGCTCTCACCCACCCATCGGCGGCCTCGCTCCCAAAATCCGCTCTTCTCACCGCCGCCGCCACCCCACCACCATCTCCCCTCCCCTCACTCGCCCCCACCTTCTCTTCCTACCTAACCAGATCGAGTCGGCTAGGTGGCGGCCATGGCCCTCCCTGACACGCAGCTGTGTCCGGATCCGAGACGAACATCGGCCTCTTGTTGTTGGAAATATGCCCTAGAGGCAATAATAAAATGGTTATTATTATATTTCCTTGTTCATGATAATTGTCTGTTGTTCATGCTATAATTATGTTATCCGGAAATCGTAATACATGTGTGAATACATAGACCACAACGTGTCCCTAGTGAACCTCTAGTTGACTAGCTCGTTGATAACGGGGTCACATCATTAGGAGAATGATGTGATGTACAAGACCCAATCCTAAGCATAGCACAAGATCGTGTAGTTCGTCTGATAAAGCTTTTCTAATGTCAAGTATCATTTCCTTAGACTATGAGATTGTGCAACTCCCGGATACTGTAGGAATGCTTTGGGTGTGCCAAACGTCACAACGTAACTGGCTGGCTATAAAGGTGCACTACGGGTATCTCCGAAAGTGTCTGTTGGGTTGGTACGAATCGAGACTGGGATTTGTCACTCCGTGTGACGGAGAGGTATCTCTGGGCCCACTCGGTAGGACATCATCATAATGAGCTCAATGTGACCAAGGAGTTGATCACATGATGATGTGTTACGAATGAGTAAAGAGACTTGCCGGTAACGAGATTGAACAAGGTATAGGGATACCGACGATCGAATCTCGGGCAAGTATCATACCGGTAGACAAAGGGAATTGTGTACGGGGTTGATTGAATCCCCGACATCGTGGTTCATCCGATGAGATCATCGTGGAACATGTGGGAGCCAACATGGGTATCCAGATGTTGGGGAACGTAGTAATTTCAAAAAAATTCCTACTCACACGCAAGATCATGGTGATGCATAGCAACGAGAGGGCAGAGTGTTGTCCACGTACCCTCGTAGACCGAAAGCGGAAGCGTTAACACAACGCGGTTGATGTAGTCGTACGTCTTCACGACCCGACCGATCAAGTACCGAACGCACGACACCTCCGAGTTCAGCACACGTTCAGCTCGATGATGTCCCTCGAACTCCGATCCAGCCGAGTGTTGAGGGAGAGTTTCGTCAGCACGACGACGTGGTGACGATGATGATGTTCTACCGACGCAGGGCTTCGCCTAAGCACCGCAACGATATTATCGAGGTGTAATATGGTGGAGGGGGGGCACCGCACACGGCTAAGAGATCAATGATCAATTGTTGTGTCTATGGGGTGCCCCCTGCCCCCGTATATAAAGGATCAAAGGGGGGGAGGTGCGGCCAGCCTTGGGGCACACCAGGAGGAGTCCTACTCCCACCGGGAGTAGGACTCCCCCCCTTTTCCTAGTTGGATTAGGACTTGGGAGGGGGGAAAGAGGAGAGGGAGAAGAAGGAAGGGGGGGCGCCGCCCCCTTCTCCTTGTCCTATTCGGACTAGGGGGGAGGGGCGCGCGACCCAGCCCTAGCCGCCTCTCCTCTCTTCCACCTAGGCGCACTAAGGCCCATTATGTTGCTGGGGGGTTCCGGTAACCTCCCGGTACTCCGGTAAAATCCCGATTTCACCTGGAACACTTCCGATATCCAAACATAGGCTTCCAATATATCAATCTTTATGTCTCGACCATTTCGAGACTCCTCTTCATGTCCGTGATCACATCCGGGACTCCGAACAACCTTCGGTACATCAAAACATATAAACTCATAATATAACTGTCATCGAAACGTTAAGCGTGCGGACCCTACGGGTTCGAGAACTATGTAGACATGACCGAGACACGTCTCCGGTCAATAACCAATAGAGGAACCTGGATGCTCATATTGGCTCCCACATATTCTACGAAGATCTTTATCGGTCAGACTGCATAACAACATACGTTGTTCCTTTTGTCATCGGTATGTTACTTGCCCGAGATTCGATCATCGGTATCTCAATACCTAGTTCAATCTCGTTTCCGGCAAGTCTCTTTACTCATTCCGTAATACATCATCTCGCAACAAACTCATTAGTTGCAATGCTTGCAAGGCTTAAGTGATGTGCATTACCGAGAGGGCCCTGAGATACCTCTCCGACAATCGTTGTGACAAATCCTAATCTCGAAATACGCCAACCCAACAAGTACCTTCGGAGACACCTGTAGAGCACCTTTATAATCACCCAGTTACGTTGTGACGTTTGGTAGCACAAAAGTGTTCCTCCGGTAAACGGGAGTTGCATAATCTCATAGTCACAGGAACATGTATAAGTCATGAAGAAAGCAATAGCAACATACTAAACGATCGAGTGCTAAGCTAACGGAATGTGTCAAGTCAATCACATCATTCTCCTAATGATGTGATCCCGTTAATCAAATGACAACTCATGTCAATGGCTAGGAAACATAACCATCTTTGATCAACGAGCTAGTCAAGTAGAGGCATACTAGTGACACTCTGTTTGTCTATGTATTCACACAAGTATTATGTTTCCGGTTAATACAATTCTAGCATGAATAATAAAAATTTATCATGATATAAGGAAATAAATAATAACTTTATTATTGCCTCTAGGGCATATTTCCTTCAGTCTCCCACTTGCACTAGAGTCAATAATCTAGATTACACAGTAATGATTCTTACACCCATGGAGCCTTGGTGCTGATCATGTTTTGCTCGTGGAAGAGGCTTAGTCAACGGGTCTGCAACATTCAGATCCGTATGTATCTTGCAAATTTCTATGTCTCCCACCTGGAATAAGTCCCGGATGGAATTGAAGCGTCTCTTGATGTGCTTGGTTCTCTTGTGAAACCTGGATTCCTTTGCTAAGGCAATTGCACCAGTATTGTCACAAAAGATTTTCATTGGACCCGATGCACTAGGTATGACACCTAGATCGGATATGAACTCCTTCATCCAGACTCCTTCATTTGCTGCTTCGGAAGCAGCTATGTACTCCGCTTCACACGTGGATCCCGCCACGACGCTTTGTTTAGAACTGCACCAACTGACAGCTCCACCGTTCAATGTAAACACGTATCCGGTTTGCGATTTAGAATCGTCCAGATCAGTGTCAAAGCTTGCATCAACGTAACCATTTACGATGAGCTCTTTGTCACCTCCATAAACGAGAAACATATCCTTAGTCCTTTTCAGGTATTTCAGGATGTTCTTGACCGCTGTCCAGTGATCCACTCCTGGATTACTTTGGTACCTTCCTGCTAGACTTATAGCAAGGCACACATCAGGTCTGGTACACATCATTTCATACATGATAGAGCCTATGGCTGAAGCATAGGGAACATCTTTCATCTTCTCTCTATCTTCTGGAGTAGTCGGGCATTGAGTCTTACTCAACTTCACACCTTGTAACACAGGCAAGAACCCTTTCTTTGCTTGATCCGTTTTGAACTTCTTCAAAACTTTGTCAAGGTATGTGCTTTGTGAAAGTCCAATTAAGCGTCTTGATCTATCTCTATAGATCTTGATGCCCAATATATACGCAGCTTCACCGAGGTCTTTCATTGAAAAACTCTTATTCAAGTATCCCTTTATGCTATCCAGAAATTCTATATCATATCCAATCAGCAATATGTCATCCACATATAATATCAGAAATGCTACAGAGCACCCACTCACTTTCTTGTAAATACAGGCTTCTCCAAAAGTCTGTACAAAACCAAATGCTTTGATCACACTATCAAAGCGTTTATTCCAACTCCGAGAGGCTTGCACCAGTCCACAAATGGATCGCTGGAGCTTGCACACTTTGTTAGCTCCCTTTGGATCGACAAAACCTTCCGGTTGCATCATATACAACTCTTCTTCCAGAAATCCATTCAGGAATGCAATTTTGACATCCATTTGCCAAATTTCATAATCATAAAATGCGGCAATTGCTAACATGATTCAGACAGACTTAAGCATCGCTACGGGTGAGAAGGTCTCATCGTAGTCAATCCCTTGAACTTGTCGAAAACCTTTCGCAACAAGTCGAGCTTTATAGACAGTAACATTACCGTCATTGTCAATCTTCTTTCTTGAAGATCCATTTATTTTCAATGGCTTGCCGATCATCGGGCAAGTGAACCAAAGTCCATACTTAATTTGTTCTCATACATGGATCCCGTCTCGGATTTCATGGCCTCAAGCTATTTTGCGGAATCTGGGCTCATCATCGCTTCTTCATAGTTCGTAGGTTCGTCATGGTCTAGTAACATAACCTCCAGAACAGGATTACCGTACCACTCTGGTGCGGATCTTACTCTGGTTGACCTACGAGGTTCAGTAACAACTTGATCTGAAGTTCCATGATCATCATCATTAACTTCCTCACTAATTGGTGTAGGCGTCACAGGAAACGGTTTCTGTGATGAACTATTTTCCAATAAGGGAGCAGGTACAATTACCTCATCAAGTTCTACTTTCCTCCCACTCACTTCTTTCGAGAGAAACTCCTTCTCTAGAAAGGATCCATTCTTAGCAACGAATGTCTTCCCTTCGGATCTGTGATAGAAGGTGTACCCAACAGTCTCCTTTGGGTATCCTATGAAGACACATTTCTCCGATTTAGGTTCGAGCTTATTAGTTTGAAGCTTCTTCACATAAGCATCGCAGCCCCAAACTTTAAGAAACGACAACTTTGGTTTCTTGCCAAACCACAGTTCATAAGGCGTCGTCTCAACGGCTTTTGATGGTGCCCTATTTAACGTGAATGCAGCCGTCTCTAAAGCATAACCCCAAAACAATAGCGGTAAATCAGTAAGAGACATCATAGATCGCACCATATCTAGTAAAGTACGATTACAACGTTCGAACACACCATAACGTTGTGGTGTTCCGGGTGGCGTGAGTTGCGAAACTATTCCGCATTGTTTCAAATGTAGACCAAACTCGTAACTCAAATATTCTCCTCCACGATCTGTTCGTAGAAACTTTATTTTCTTGTTACGATGATTTTCAACTTCACTCTCAATTTTTTTGAACTTTTCAATTGTTTCAGACTTATGTTTCATTAAGTAGATATACCCATATCTGCTCAAATCATCTGTGAAGGTGAGAAAATAACGATATCCGCCACGAGCCTCAATATTCATTGGACCACATACATCTGTATGTATGATTTCCAACAAATCTGTTGCTCTCTCCATAGTTCCGGAGAACGGCGTTTTAGTCATCTTGCCCATGAGGCACGGTTCGCAAGTACCAAGTGATTCATAATCAAGTGATTCCAAAAGTCCATCAGTATGGAGTTTCTTCATGCGCTTTACACCTATATGACCTAAACGGCAGTGCCACAAATAAGTTGCACTATCATTATCAACCCTGCATCTTTTGGCTTCGACATTATGAATATGTGTATCACTACTATCGAGATTCATTAAAAATAGACCACTCTTCAAGGGTGCATGACCATAAAAGATATTACTCATATAAATAGAACAACCATTATTCTCTGATTTAAATGAATAACCGTCTCGCATCAAACAAGATCCAGATATAATGTTCATGCTCAACGCTGGCACCAAATAACAATTATTTAGGTCTAATACTAATCCCGAAGGTAGATGTAGAGGTAGCGTGCCGACGGCGATCACATCGACTTTGGAACCGTTTCCCACGCGCATCGTCACCTCGTCCTTGGCCGGTGTTCGCTTAATCCGTAGTCCCTGTTTTGAGTTGCAAATATTAGCAACATAACCAGTATCAAATACCCAGGTGCTACTGCGAGCTCTAGTAAGGTACACATCAATAACATGTATATCACATATACATTTGTTCACCTTGCCATCCTTCTTACCCGCCAAATACTTCAGGCAGTTCCGCTTCCAGTGACCAGTCTGCTTGCAGTAGAAGCACTCAGTCTCAGGCTTAGGTCCAGACTTGGGTTTCTTCTCCTGAACAGCAACTTGCTTGCTGTTCTTCTTGAAGTTCCCCTTCTTCTTCCCTTTGCCTTTTTTCTTGAAACTAGTGGTCTTATTGACCATCAACACTTGATGCTCCTTTTTGGTTTCTACCTCCGCAGCCTTTAGCATTGCGAAGAGCTCGGAAATCGTCTTATCCATCCCTTGCATGTTACACTACAAGAAATGTGTTAATCCATGACGGATTCAAACTGTCACGTCTGTGTGCAAATCCGTCATGGTAGGTCGTTCTTGACAGATTTAAAATCCGTCATATATATCGCGTCATAATTTGATCACCATGCACTCCATGACGGATCTCCAGAACCGTCATGGATTCATGACGGTTCTTGACTGTCATAATTTACTATCAGATAACGGCGTTAATCGTGCATTCCATGTCATCATCTGACATGGCGGCCAACATGGATCTGACATGGCGGCCCATGTAGTAGTCGGTCTAATCAGAGTTTTCGCCCACTAAATTTCAACTCTACCCAAAACTGTCGACCCATCATAATTTTGGTCCCTTAAATTTCGGATCCGTTCAAAGCCCATTAATTTTAGTTGAGACATTAGCCGATCTACTTGTTTCTTTTGGTCCATGGAAACTTGTCAATAAGATTTTTTCTAACTACGTGTACTCACTATCTTATATAGGTAAAAAGAAAAATTGCATAAATATATCAGATAACTAAATTTTATTTTTACCAAAAGGAAGAAATACACAACAAAAAACTTGGAATTACAGATTTTTTTCCAGATCTGGCCTACTACTTTTGCCCGAAGCTATTCTGCAGCCACCACATCAAGCGCCGCCGACCCTTCGCGGGATGTCAATCGGAGTTCATCGCCATTGTTTTTCTGGCACGGATCTGGCAAACTTCTTTAAAACAATGTAAAATCAAAAGACACCACTGGAGACGCCTTAGCGAGGCGTTCGCTGCTGCTGCTCGTGTTGGAAGGTGCCGATGTGGGGGCGTCTCCTGCAGGCGAGGAAGTGGTCGGCCAGCGGTGGCGTTGGATCCCGCAAGCGGTATGACGTCGTCGAGGTTGCCGACGACCCAAGCGAGGCGGGGAGGTCGGAACGGGGCGCTGGCATTCGGATCCAACCGGATCCCGACGAATCTGAAGGAGAACAACGGCTGGGAGGTGAGCTCGGGTGATGCCATGGGCGCTTGGCCTCCATTGCAGCAAGGAGGAGAGAGATTAGAGAGGAGAACATAGGAGAGCGAAAGAGGCGGTGCAAGGCGCGGCTCACCGGCGTGCTGCGGTAGGAGGCGCGGGTGGCGGCCCTTCGCGCAGACGGCAGCGACCGGCGGCTGCGAGCACTGGAGTTGCTCGGGCGCGGCTGATGCTGGCATGGTGCTCGTGTTTGTGTGGCTGTGTGAGAGGATAAGAATCAGGGGAAAGCACAGGTAGTGAGTAGAAGAAGCAGGGACCGTTGGATCAGCTAAGGATGCACGGTGGAGAGGCGTGATCCGTGGGAGGTCTGGTTCAACCAATCAGAAGGCAGCAGGCTAGAAAAAATCATCTACTACTATAAGAACGTCCGATGTGTGTTTAGATTAAAACTGTAGCTTAATATAAATGCAAATGAGGTATTGGGTTCAAAACCCACGTACGTACCACTATTTTTGTTGTTTTCCTTTTTCCTTATTTTCTTAGCTTTATTTTACTAAACTTAATTCGTTCTTGGACATGGATAAATGAAATGGAATCTTTTTTTGTACTTTATTTGGAGACAAACATCTGAACATATTTTCCAACTGAATTTTCATGCATTTCGGAGTTTGATTGCATTTTGAAATTTAAAAACAGAAAACTCCATGTTCAAGACGTATCAGATTTGGCTCGCAAAGGCAATGGCCATGAACAGTGGGAAAAATAATCCAATATGACAAGGTAATAATTATAACCGGAAAAGCTAACAACTGACAATGTCCATAAATCATAGTGGACTAACTGAAAAGGAGCGGTGGTGAAGGATGTAGAGGTGGGTACAGGGAGGCGTGTATGTTTGCCGAGTTGGCATGCAGTGCAAATCATGGAGTCACAGACATCTATGTTACATGAGTCTAAGAAATCAAGGGGAGAATGAGCTTAAGTAGATGAGCTGGGGTGGGCAAGTCTGCGATGCCACAAGTTGGATGACTGGACGGTGAGGACCATCGGAGAGGAGCGCACCATGAATGCTTGAAAACGATAGAGATCACCTCCACTATTGCACCTCAAGAGAAGGGCCCTGCTGACCAGATCCGTCACGGAAAAACTAGCAGGGTCAATTTCCACAGAAACAAGGTTTTCACGAGTAAATTGTCGGATTGAAATAAGGTTCTTAACAATATTAGGCGAGAGAAGGATTTTGGAAAGATGAAACGGGCGAGGGGAAGGAGAGCACTACCGATGCCAACAACAGGAAGGCAGGCCCCATTACCGACTATTATGGAAGAAGAATCAGACGCTCATGGAGAATGAGACAAGGTGAGGCTACCCGGGTCTTAGGTGACGTAAGATGCAGCTCATGTGTCAATTATCCACTCCGGCGTCGGGGGAACGCGACGCCGTAGCTGGGCCCGGCGTGCAGCATGGCGTTAGCGTCCCACGTGTACGAAGGGCCGGCGTACGGAGCAGGCGGCACGCTAGAGTAAATAACTAGGTACGCCTGCGTCTGCGCACCAAGCTGGGACCTGAGGATGCCTGTAGAGTTCGGGCGCACCCAGGGACGCGAGGGGGTGGGAACGACGCACCCCAGGGGTGAAGTACCCCAACCAAGGGTGGTCGCCACGACAGCCGGACGCCTCGCCGCACTCGCCATCGTTTCGGCCCCGATCGCCGCGGACACGGCCGCGGTACGCATTGAGTTCGGGGCCGAGTCTTGACATTCTCACACTCTTCTATTATGAATTTCTGGTGATTATTTCTAACATTTGCAGTTCAAAATCGAGTTGTATTCAGTAAACGCTTAGAAGTATAACAAACGAACCTAAAAAAACATCAAATGAAATCATTTATTAATATTTGGTTTTAAATTAATTTCTAGCTATAAAAATTAATTTCCTAATCTTACCGACAAAGTTTCATGGACGTCATTTGTATCCTTTTTATTTAAATTAATTTATGCACTTTATTTATTAAATAAGATTTCCCATTCAATTAATTGCTAGGCCAAGCTCACAGTTTTTGTTTTGCTGCAAAAGAACTCACGATTTTCTTTGTGTTTCTATTATTGGTTTTATGTGTTTTACAATATTCATCATTATTTTGGTTTTTGGTTTTATGTCCATTTTTTATTTCATATTTTGAATTTCGTTTTTCTTTTTATTCAATTTTATTTTATTTTAGAAAAATACATCTGAACTTTATCCAATAGCCATTGTACATTTTTTCTGTGCACACGTAACATTGTTTTATACAGGTTGACCATTTTTTAATACATGATGATTTTTAAAAAAATACATGTTTGAATTTGTTTTTCGAAAAATGTTAACCATTTTTTTAAATACAAGTTGCCAAGTTCGAAGGTGCTAACCTCTTAAAATTCATGTCTCGGGTTTGAGTTCCATTCATGTGCTGTTCTTGTTTTAATTAAAATATGTGACTACCTCTATAGAATTGTCACGTGTACTATAATACATATATTTTGTTTTATAGGAGTTTCGATAATTTTTAGATGATTTAATATTTTCTATGGTTTAAGTGAATTTGTGTGTGCTTACAGGAGGTAGTGCCATTTTCTTGTATATGTAAGTCAAATAAGGTTTAAACATTTCAAAAAAGATATTTAAGGAGTTATGCTGTCTTTTCACAAAAGAAAAAACATGTTGTTGCCTACGCGTGAAAAGTATTATAAAAAATTAAAAAAAACTTGGCTCGTTAGAACGTAGAGGTTAGTGCTACGTGGTTCAAATCCCCGTTCAATCACCTTTTTTATACTAAAAAACTTGGCTTGTTTTATCTGTAAGTAGACCTTAAAAAGGCATTTAACAGAAACATAGATATACCCTAGGTCCCTAGCGGTAGCGACCTAGGTATATAAGCGTGAGGTCCCCTAGTTAAATGCCTTCTACAGTATTTTTCTCGTCGCAGCTTCGCTGAAGCAGAGCGAAGCGAGCGAGCGACACGGGCTGGCCCACTTGCAGCGAGGAAGCGGTTTTTTTCTTGTTTTGTTTTTACAGGTTTTCTTTATTAATTTTGTTTTTCATTTTATTTTTTCCATTTTTCTGTTTATTTATTGCTTTTATTTTCATTTCTATTTTTTTGTATTTTTCTTTTTATTTTTCATTATTCAAAATTTCCATAAATTCTTCAGAATTTTCAAAAAATGTTTGAATTTTCAGAAAATGCATGAAATTCCAAAATTTGTTCACGTTTTCAAAAGAAAAACCACGCTTCAAAAAAGTTCGGAATTCCTATTTTGTTCACTATATCGAAGAAATATGTTCACCATACACTAAAAAAATGTTCATTGTGTATAAAAAAATCTTCATCTACAATTTTGGTTGAACGTGCATTTGAAAAAAAAGTTAATCGTATATTTTAAAATTGTTCAGTGTATTTGAATAATGTTGACGGTATACTAAGAGAATGTTCAGTGTATATTCTAAATTCACTTTTTGTTCAAAAACCTTGTTCAGATTTTCAGAATTTGCTCAAAATTTTAGAAAATTTTCATGTTTTATAAATGAATATTCGATATTTTAAACGATTTCCAAATATTGATCGCATTTTCAAGAAATTTTATTCACAATTTTTTCCAAGAAATTTTGGAACACCCCGGATCTGCCGCTTTTCTCATTGGTACTTTTAAACATGGTGCTGCATATGAGACGTAGTCAGTCCCTACTCAGCTGGCTGGCATCGCTAGGAATAGGAATCATTTTGAGGTTTGGAGTTCGACTCTCATCGTGTTCGTTTTCTTTTTTCGATTTGCTCGGCACCTGCCAATTGGGGCGGCCCATTTACGCACCACCTTTAGTGAAGGCTGCTCGTTTTTTGACGCTAACGAGCGTCGAGCAGGAGCTCTCTAAAAGAGCAACGTTGGGACATGCATCAGCAACGTTCCATTTTCCTTTAAAAAAAGGTACCAGGAGGCCCATCATGTTTTCATGTAAAAAAAGACTTAGAGCAGCCCAACCTCGAGACGGTACAGCAGCAGCAGTCCCTTTGTTTTAGGAAAACGGAAAGCAACGTCGGGACATGCAACACATTCTACTTTCCTATAAAAAACCAGAAGGCCGTCCTTGACGATTTGATCAACTTAAAAAAAGCTCAGGCTGGCATATGTGGGTCGAACACGTGTGACACATCAGCATGAGCCATCCATGACGGTATGTTTGGTCTACAGCTGGTCGAGTCGTGACGGTATCCGTGACGGTCCATCACGAGGGCGCCATTGTTGTTGGGTTTGTTCTCATCACATTAATCTGTGACGGATTTCATGACGAATAAGACGAATCCGTCATCGATCATGACGGTTCATGAGAACGTCATCAGAAATCCGTCATGGATTAACACATTTCTTATAGTGTTATAGTTCATCACGAAGCTCTTGTAGCTTGGTGGCAGTGATTGAAGAATTCTGTCAATGACGCTATCATCCGGAAAATTAACTCCCAGTTGAATCAAGTAATTGTTATACCCAGACATTTTGAGTATATGCTCACTGACAGAACTATTCTCTTCCATCTTGCAGCTGTAGAACTTATTAGAGACTTCATATCTCTCAATCCGCGCATTTGCTTGAAATATTAACTTCAACTCCTGGAACATCTCATATGCTCCATGATGTTCAAAACGTCGTCGAAGACCCGGTTCTAAGCCGTAAAGCATGGCACACTAAACTATCGAGTAGTCATCAGCTTTGCTCTGCCAGACGTTCATAACATCTAGTGTTGCTCCTGCAGCAGGCCTGGCACCTAGCGGTGCTTCCAGGACGTAATTCTTCTGTGCAGCAATGAGGATAATCCTCAAGTTACGGACCCAGTCCATGTAATTGCTACCATCTTCTTTCAACTTTGCTTTCTCAAGGAACGCATTAAAATTCAACGGAACAACAACACGGGCCATCTATCTACAATCAACATAGACAAGCAAAATACTATCAGGTACTAAGTTCATGATAAATTTAAGTTCAATTAATCATATTACTTAAGAACTCCCACTTAGATAAACATCCCTCTAATCATCTAAGTGATCACGTGATCCAAATCAACTAAACCATAACAGATCATCACGTGAAATTGAGTAGTTTTCAATGGTGAACATCACTATGTTGATCATATCTATTATATGATTCACGCTCGACCTTTTGGTCTCAGTGTTCCGAGGCCATATCTGCATATGCTAGGCTCGTCTAGTTTAACCTGAGTATTCTGCGTGTGCAAAACTGGCTTACACTCGTTCTAGATGGACGTAGAGCTTATCACACCCGATCATCACGTGGTGTCTGGGCACGACGAACTTTGGCAACGGTGCATACTCAGGGAGAACACTTTTATCTTGAAATTTAGTGAGAGATCATCTTATAATGCTACCGTCAATCAAAGCAAGATAAGATGCATAAAAGATAAACATCACATGCAATCAATATAAGTGATATGATATGGCCATCATCATCTTGTGCTTGTGATCTCCATCTCCGAAGCACCGTCATGATCCCCATCGTCACCGGCGTGACACCTTGATCTCCATCGTAGCATCGTTGTCGTCTCGCCAACTATTGCTTCTACGACTATCGCTACCGCTTAGTGATAAAGTAAAGCAATTACATGGTGATTGCATTGCATACAATAAAGCGACAACCATATGGCTCCTGCCAGTTGCCGATAACTCGGTTACAAAACATGATCATCTCATACAATAAAATATAGCATCATGCCTTGACCATATCACATCACAACATGCCCTGCAAAAACAAGTTAGACGTCCTCTACTTTGTTGTTGCAAGTTTTACGTGGCTGCTACTGGGCTTAGCAAGAACCGTTCTTACCTACGCATCAAACCACAACGATAGTTTGTCAAGTTGGTGCCGTTTTAACCTTCGCAAGGACCGGGCGTAGCCACACTCGGTTCAACTAAAGTTGGAGAAACTTACAACCGCCAGCCACCTCTGTGCAAAGCACGTCGGAAGAACCAGTCTCGCGTAAGCGTACGCGTAATGTCGGTCCGGGCCGCTTCATCCAACAATACCGCCGAACAAAAGTATGACATGCTGGTAAGCAGTATGACTTATATCGCCCACAACTCATTTGTGTTCTAGTCGTGCATATAACATCAACGCATAAAACTAGGCTCTGATACCACTGTTGGGGAATGTAGTAATTTCAAAAAATTTCCTACGCACGCAAGATCATGGTGATGCATAGCAACGAGAGGGCAGAGTGTTGTCCACGTACCCTCGTAGACCGAAAGCGGAAGCGTTAACAAAACGCGGTTGATGTAGTCGTACGTCTTCACGATCCGACCGATTAAGTACCGAACGCACGGCACCTCCGAGTTCAGCACACGTTCAGCTCGATGACGTCCCTCGAACTCCGATCCAACCGAGTGTTGAGGGAGAGTTCCGTCAGCACGATGGTGTGGTGACGATGATGATGTTCTACCGACGCAGGGTTTCGCCTAAGCACCGCTACGATATTATCAAGGTGTAATATGGTGGGGGGGGCACCGCACACGGCTAAGAGATCAATGATCAATTGTTGTGTCTATGGGGTGCCCCCTGCCCCCGTATATAAAGGATCAAAGGGGGAAGGTGCGGCCAGCCTTGGGGCGCGCCAGGAGGAGTCCTACTCCCATCGGGAGTAGGACTCCCCCTTTTCCTAGTTGGATTAGGACTTGGGAGGGGGGAAAGAGGAGAGGGAGAAGAAGGAAGGGCGGGCGCCGCCCCCTTCTCCTTATCCTATTCGGACTAGGGGGGAGGGGCGCGCGGCCCAGCCCTAGCCGCCTCTCCTCTCTTCCACCTAGGCCCACTAAGGCCCATTATGTTGCCGGGGGTTCCGGTAACCTCCCGGTACTCCGGTAAAATCCCGATTTCACCCGGAACACTTCCGATATCCAAACATAGGCTTCCAATATATCAATATTTATGTCTCGACCATTTCGAGACTCCTCGTCATGTCGTGATCACATCCGGGACTCCGAACAACCTTCGGTACATCAAAACATATAAACTCATAATATAACTGTCATCGAAACGTTAAGCGTGCGGACCCTACGGGTTCGAGAACTATGTAGACATGGCCGAGACACGTCTCCGGTCAATAACCAATAGCGGAACCTGGATGCTCATATTGGCTCCCACATATTCTACGAAGATCTTTACCGGTCAGACCGCATAACAACATACGTTGTTCTCTTTGTCATCGGTATGTTACTTGCCCAAGATTAGATCGCCGGTATCTCAATACCTAGTTCAATCTCGTTTCCGGCAAGTCTCTTTACTCGTTCTGTAATACATCATCTCGCAACAAACACATTAGTTGCAATGCTTGCAAGGCTTAAGTGATGTGCATTACCGAGAGGGCCCAGAGATACCTCTCCGACAATCAGAGTGACAAATCCTAATCTCGAAATACGCCAACCCAACAAGTACCTTCGGAGACACCTGTAGAGCAACTTTATAATCACCCAGTTCCGTTGTGACGTTTGGTAGCACACAAAGTGTTCCTCCGGTAAACGGGAGTTGTATAATATCATAGTCATAGGTACATGTGTAAGTCATGAAGAAAGCAATAGCAACATACTAAACGATCTAGTGCTAAGCTAACGGAATGGGTCAAGTCAATCACATCATTCTCCTAATGATGTGATCCCATTAATCAAATGACAACTCATGTCAATGGCTAGGAAACATAACCATCTTTGATCAACGAGCTAGTCAAGTAGAGGCATACTAGTGACACTCTGTTTGTCTATGTATTCACACAAGTATTATGTTTCCGGTTAATACAATTCTAGCATGAATAATAAACATTTATCATGATATAAGTAAATAAATAATAACTTTATTATTGCCTCTAGGGCATATTTCATTCACCAGATCCCGTTGTTGGTTATTGACCAGAGAGATGTCTCGGTCATGTCTGCATGCCTCCCGAACCCGTAGGGTCTACACACTTAAGGTTTGATGACGCTAGGGTTATAGGGAAAGTTTGTACATGGTTACCGAATGTTGTTCGGAGTCCCGGATGAGATCCCGGACGTGACGAGGAGTTCCGGAAGGGTCCGGAGGTGAAGATTTATATATGGGAAGTCATCATACGGTCACCGGAAGTATTCGGGGGTTTGCCGGTATTGTACCGGGACTACCGAAGGGGTTCCGGGGGTCCACCGGGAGGGTCCACCTGCCCCGGAGGGCTCAATGGGCTGCATGTGGAAGGGAACCAGCCCCTAAGTGGGCTGGGCGCCATCCCCCCTAGGGCCCATGTGTTGGAAATATGCCCTAGAGGCAATAATAAATGGTTATTATTATATTTCTTTGTTCATGGTAATTGTCTATTATTCATGCTATAATTGTATTGTCCGGAAATCGTAATACATGTGTGAATGCATAGACCACAACGTGTCCCTAGTAAGCCTCTAGTTGACTAGCTCGTTGATCAACAGATAGTCATGGTTTCCTGACTATGGACATTGGATGTCATTGATAACGGGATCACATCATTAGGAGAATGATGTGATGGACAAGACCCAATCCTAAGCATAGCATAAAAGATCGTGTAGTTTCGTTTGCTAGAGCTTTTCCAATGTCAAGTATCTTTTCCTTAGACCATGAGATCGTGCAACTCCCGGATACCGTAGGAGTGCTTTGGGTGTGCCAAACGTCACAACGTAACTGGGTGACTATAAAGGTGCACTACGGGTATCTCCGAAAGTGTCTGTTGGGTTGGCACAGATCGAGACTGGGATTTGTCACTCCGTGTGACGGAGAAGTATCTCTGGGCCCACTCGGCAATGCATCATCATAATGAGCTCTATGTGACTAAGGCGTTAGTCACGGGATCATGCATTGCGGTACGAGTCAAGAGACTTGCCGGTAACGAGATTGAACAAGGTATTGGGATACCGACGATCGAATCTCGGGCAAGTAACATACCGATTGACAAAGGGAATTGCATACGGGATTGACTGAATCCTCGACATCGTGGTTCATCCGATGAGATCATCGTGGAACATGTGGGAGCCAACATGGGTATCCAGATCCTGCTGTTGGTTATTGACCGTAGAGGCGTCTCGGTCATGTCTGCATGTCTCCCGAACCCATAGGGTCTACACACTTAAGGTTCGGTGACGCTAGGGTTGTAGAGATATATGTATGCGGAAACCCGAAAGTTGTTCGGAGTCCCGGATGAGATCCCGGACGTCACGAGAGGTTCCGGAGGTGAAGAATTATATATAGGAAGTCAAGTTTCGTCCACCGGGAAAGTTTCGGCGGTTACCGGTATTGTACCGGGACCACCGGAAGGGTCCCGGGGGTCCACCGGGTGGGGCCACCTATCCCGGAGGGCCCCGTGGGCTGAAAGTGGAAGGGAACCAGCCCTTAGTGGGCTGGGGCGCCCCCCTTGGGCCTCCCCCCATGCGCCTAGGGTTGGGAACCCTAGGGGGGAGCTTCCCCCTTGCCTTGGGGGGCAAGGCAACCCCTTCCCCCCCTTTGGCCGCCACCCCCCCTTGGAGATCCCATCTCCCAGGGCCGGCGCCCCCCAGGGGGCCTATATAAAGGGAGGGGGAGGGAGGGCAAAAAAGACACAGCCTTGGGCGCCTCCCTCCTCCCCTGCAACACCTCTCTCTCTCGCAGAAGCTCGGCGAAGCCCTGTCGGAGACCCGCTACATCCACCACCACGCCGTCGTGCTGCTGGATCTCCATCAACCTCTCCTTCCCCCTTGCTGGATCAAGAAGGAGGAGACATCGCTGCACCGTACGTGTGTTGAAGGCGGAGGTGCCGTCCGTTCGGCACTCGGTCATCGGTGATTTGGATCACGGCGGGTACGACTCCATCATCCACGTTCATTGGAACGCTTCCGCTCGCGATCTACAAGGGTATGTAGATGCACTCCTTTCCCCTAATTGCTAGTAGACTCCATAGATGCATCTTGGTGAGCATAGGAAAATTTTAAATTATGCTACGATTCCCAACAGTGGCATCTTGGTGAGCCAGGCCTATGCGTAGTTACTATGCACGAGTAGAACACAAAGAAGTTGTGGGCGTTGATGTTGCCAATTCTTCTTGCCGCTACTAGTCGTTTCTTGTTTCAGCAGCATTGTAGGATGAAGCGGCCCGGACTGACCTTACACGTACGCTTACGTGAGACAGGTTCCACCGATTGACATGCACTAGTTGCATAAGGTGGCTAGCGGGTGTCTGTCTCTCCTACTTTAGTCGGAACGGATTCGATGAAAAGGGTCCTTATGAAGGGTAAATAGAAATTGGCAAATCACGTTGTGGTCATACGTAGGTAAGAAACGTTCTTGCTAGAAACCTACAAACCACGTAAAAACTTGCAACAACAATTAGAGGACGTCAAACTTGTTTTTGCAGCAAGTGCTTTGTGATGTGATATGGCCAGAAGATGTGATGAATGATATATGTGATGTATGAGATTGATCATATTCTTGTAATAGGAATCACGACTTGCATGTCGATGAGTTTGACAACCGGCAGGAGCCATAGGAGTTGTCTTTATTATTTTGTATGACCTGCGTGTCATTGAATAACGCCATGTAAATTACTTTACTTTGTTGCTAAACGCGTTAGCCATAGAAGTAGAAGTAATCGTTGGCGTGACGACTTCATGAAGACACAATGATGGAGATCATGATGATGGAGATCATGGTGTCATGCCGGTGACGAAGATGATCATGGTGCCCCGAAGATGGAGATCAAAGGAGCATAATGATATTGGCCATATCATGTCACTATTTGATTGCATGTGATGTTTATCATGTTTTTGCATCTTATTTGCTTAGAACGACGGTAGTAAGTAAGATGATCCCTTATAATAATTTCAAGAATGTGTTCACCCTAACTGTGCACCGTTGCGAAGGTTCGTTGTTTCGAAGCACCACGTGATGATCGGGTGTGATAGATTCTAACGTTCGAATACAACGGGTGTTGACGAGCCTAGCATGTACACACATGGCCTCGGAACACACGCAATACACTTAGGTTGACTTGACGAGCCTAGCATGTACAGACATGGCCTCGGAACACGGAGGACCGAAAGGTCGAGCATGAGTCGTATAGAAGATACGATCAACATGGAGATGTTCACCGATCTTGACTAGTCCGTCTCACGTGATGATCGGACACGGCCTAGTTGACTCGGATCATGTTTCACTTAGATGACTAGAGGGATGTCTATCCGAGTGGGAGTTCATTAAATAATTTGATTAGATGAACTTAATTATCATGAACTTAGTCTAAATCTTTACACTATGTCTTGTAGATCAAATGGCCCACGTTGTCCTCAATTTCAACGCGTTCCTAGAGAAAACCAAGCTGAAAGATGATGGCAGCAACTATACGGACTGGGTCCGGAACCTGAGGATCATCCTCATAGCAGCCAAGAAAGATTATGTCCTAGAAGCACCGCTAGGTGAAGCACCAATCCGAGAGAACCAAGACGTTATGAACGCTTGGCAGCAGCATGCTGATGATTACTCCCTCGTTCAGTGCGGCATGCTTTACAGCTTAGAACCGGGTCTCCAAAAGCATTTTGAGAAACATGGAGCATATGAGATGTTCGAGGAGCTGAAAATGGTTTTCCAAGCTCATGCCCGGGTCGAGAGATATGAAGTCTCCGACAAGTTCTTCAGCTGTAAAATGGAGGAGAATAGTTCTGTTAGTGAGCACATACTCAGAATGTCTGGGTTGCACAACCGCTTGTCTCAGCTGGGAGTTAATCTCCCGGATGATGCGGTCATTGACAGAATCCTCCAGTCGCTTCCACCAAGCTACAAGAGCTTTGTGATGAACTTCAATATGCAGGGGATGGAAAAGACCATTCCCGAGGTATATTCAATGCTGAAATCAGCGGAGGTGGAGATCAGAAAAGAACATCAAGTGTTGATGGTGAATAAAACCACTAAGTTCAAGAAGGGCAAGGGTAAGAAGAACTTCAAGAAGGACGGCAAGGGAGTTGCCGCTCCCGGTAAACCTGTTACTGGGAAGAAGTCAAAGAATGGACCCAAGCCCGAGACTGAGTGCTTTTATTGCAAGGGAAGTGGTCACTGGAAGCGGAACTGCCCCAAATACTTAGCGGACAAGAAGAAGGCCGGCAACACCAAAGGTATATGTGATATACATGTAATTGATGTGTACCTTACCAGTACTCGTAGTAGCTCCTGGGTATTTGATACCGGTGCGGTTGCTCCTATTTGTAACTCAAAACAGGAACTACGGAATAGACGGAGACTTGCAAAGGACGAGGTGACGATGCACGTCGGGAATGGTTCCAAGGTCGATGTGATCGCCGTCAGCACGCTACCTCTGCATCTACCCACGGGATTAGTTTTAAACCTCAATAATTGTTATTTAGTGCCAGCTTTGAGCATGAACATTGTATCTGGATCTCGTTTAATTCGAGATGGCTACTCATTTAAATCCGAGAATAATGGTTGTTCTATTTATTTGAGAGATATGTTTTATGGTCATGCCCCGCTGGTCAATGGTTTATTTTTGATGAATCTCGAACGTGATGTTACACATGTTCATAGTGTGAATACCAAAAGATGTAAAGTTGATAACGATAGTCCCACATACTTGTGGCACTGCCGCCTTGGTCACATTGGTGTCAAGCGCATGAAGAAGCTCCATGCAGATGGACTTTTGGAGTCTCTTGATTACGAATCATTTGACACGTGCGAACCATGCCTCATGGGTAAGATGACCAAGACTCCGTTCTCCGGAACAATGGAGCGAGCAACCAACTTATTGGAAATCATACATACCGATGTGTGCGGTCCAATGAGTGTTGAGGCTCGCGGAGGATATCGTTATGTTCTCACTCTCACTGATGATTTAAGTAGATATGGGTATGTCTACCTAATGAAACACAAGTCTGAAACCTTTGAAAAGTTCAAGGAATTTCAGAGTGAGGTTGAGAATCAACGTGACAGGAAAATAAAATTCTTACGATCAGATCGTGGTGGAGAATATTTAAGTCACGAATTTGGTACACACTTAAGGAAATGTGGAATCGTTTCACAACTCACGCCGCCTGGAACACCTCAGCGAAACGGTGTGTCCGAACGTCGTAATCGCACTCTATTGGATATGGTGCGATCTATGATGTCTCTTACCGATTTACCGCTCTCATTTTGGGGCTATGCTTTAGAGACTGCCGCATTCACTTTAAATAGGGCTCCGTCGAAATCCGTTGAGACGACACCGTATGAATTATGGTTTGGGAAGAAACCTAAGCTGTCGTTTCTAAAAGTTTGGGGATGCGATGCTTATGTCAAGAAACTTCAACCTGAAAAGCTCGAACCCAAGTCGGAAAAATGCGTCTTCATAGGATACCCTAAGGAAACTATTGGGTATACCTTCTACCTCAGATCCGAAGGCAAGATCTTCGTTGCCAAGAACGGGTCCTTTCTAGAGAAGGAGTTTCTCTCGAAAGAATTGAGTGGGAGGAAAGTGGAACTTGATGAGGTGATAGTCACCCCTTCCGAACCGGAAAGTAGCGCAGCGCGGGAAAATGTTCCTGTGGTGCCTACACCGACTGGGGAGGAAGTTAATGATGATGATCATGAAGCTTCGGATCAAGTTACTGAACTTCGTAGGTCCACAAGGACACGTTCCGCACCAGAGTGGTACGGCAACCCTGTCCTGGAAATCATGTTGTTAGACAACGGTGAACCTTCGAACTATGAAGAAGCGATGGCGGGCCCGGATTCCGACAAATGGCTAGAAGCCATGAAATCCGAGATAGAATCCATGTATGAAAACAAAGTATGGACTTTGACTGACTTGCCCGATGAGCGGCGAGCCATAGAAAACAAATGGATCTTTAAGAAGAAGACAGACGCAGATGGTAATGTGACCATCTACAAAGCTCGACTTGTCGCTAAGGGTTATCGACAAGTTCAAGGGGTTGACTACGATGAGACTTTCTCACCCGTAGCGAAGCTGAAGTCCGTCCGAATCATGTTAGCAATTGCCGCATACTATGATTATGAGATATGGCAGATGGACGTCAAAACGGCATTCCTTAATGGCTTCCTTAAGGAAGAGTTGTATATGATGCAGCCGGAAGGTTTTGTCGATCCTAAGAATGCTAACAAAGTATGCAAGCTCCAGCGCTCAATCTATGGGCTGGTGCAAGCATCTCGGAGTTGGAACATTCGCTTTGATGAGATGATCAAAGCGTTTGGGTTTACACAGACTTATGGAGAAGCCTGTGTTTACAAGAAAGTGAGTGGGAGCTCTGTAGCATTTCTCTATTATATGTGGATGACATATTATTGATGGGAAATGATATAGAATTCTTGGAAAGTATAAAGGCCTATTTGAATAAGTGTTTTTCAATGAAGGACCTTGGAGAAGCTGCTTATATATTAGGCATCAAGATCTATAGAGATAGATCAAGACGCCTCATTGGTCTTTCACAGAGTACATACCTTGACAAGATATTGAAGAAGTTCAGTATGGATCAGTCCAAGAAGGGGTTCTTGCCTGTATTGCAAGGTGTGCAATTGAGCACGGCTCAATGCCCGACCACGGCAGAAGATATAGAAAAGATGAGTGTCATCCCCTATGCCTCGGCCATAGGGTCTATTATGTATGCCATGCTGTGTACCGGACCTGATGTAAACCTTGCCGTAAGTTTGGTAGGAAGATACCAAAGTAATCCCGGCATGGAACACTGGACAGCGGTCAAGAATATCCTGAAGTACCTGAAGAGGACTAAGGATATGTTTCTCGTTTATGGAGGTGACGAAGAGCTCGTCGTAAAGGGTTACGTCGACGCTAGCTTCGACACAGATCTGGATGACTCGAAGTCACAGACCGGATACGTGTATATTTTGAATGGAGGAGCAGTAAGCTGGTGCAGTTGCAAGCAAAGCGTCGTGGTGGGATCTACATGTGAAGCGGGATACATGGCAGCCTCGGAGGCAGCACGGGAAGCAGTCTGGATGAAGGAGTTCATTACCGACCTAGGGGTGATTCCAATGCGTCGGGCCCGATGACTCCTTCTGTGACAACACTGGAGCTATTGCCCTTGCCAAGGAGCCCAGGTTTCACAGGAAGACCAGGCATATCAAGCGTCGCTTCAACTCCATTCGTGAAAGTGTTCAAAATGGAGAAATAGATATTTGTAAAGTACACACGGACCTGAATGTAGCAGATCCGTTGACTAAACCTCTCCCTAGGGCAAAACATGATCAACACCAGGACGCAATGGGTGTTCGATTCATCACAATGTAACTAGATTATTGACTCTAGTGCAAGTGGGAGACTGTTGGAAATATGCCCTAGAGGCAATAATAAATGGTTATTATTATATTTCTTTGTTCATGGTAATTGTCTATTATTCATGCTATAATTGTATTGTCCGGAAATCGTAATACATGTGTGAATGCATAGACCACAACGTGTCCCTAGTAAGCCTCTAGTTGACTAGCTCGTTGATCAACAGATAGTCATGGTTTCCTGACTATGGACATTGGATGTCATTGATAACGGGATCACATCATTAGGAGAATGATGTGATGGACAAGACCCAATCCTAAGCATAGCATAAAAGATCGTGTAGTTTCGTTTGCTAGAGCTTTTCCAATGTCAAGTATCTCCTCCTTAGACCATGAGATCGTGCAACTCCCGGATACCGTAGGAGTGCTTTGGGTGTGCCAAACGTCACAACGTAACTGGGTGACTATAAAGGTGCACTACGGGTATCTCTGAAAGTGTCTGTTGGGTTGGCACGGATCGAGACTGGGATTTGTCACTCCGTGTGACGGAGAGGTATCTCTGGGCCCACTCGGTAATGCATCATCGTAATGAGCTCTATGTGACTAAGGCGTTAGTCACGGGATCATGCATTGCGGTACGAGTAAAGAGACTTGCCGGTAACGAGATTGAACAAGGTATTGGGATACCGACGATCGAATCTCGGGCAAGTAACATACCGATTGACAAAGGGAATTGCATACGGGATTGATTGAATCCTCGACATCGTGGTTCATCCGATGAGATCATCGTGGAACATGTGGGAGCCAACATGGGTATCCAGATCCCGCTGTTGGTTATTGACCGGAGAGGCGTCTCGGTCATGTCTGCATGTCTCCCGAACCCGTAGGGTCTACACACTTAAGGTTCGGTGACGCTAGGGTTGTAGAGATATATGTATGCGGAAACCCGAAAGTTGTTCGGAGTCCCGGATGAGATCCCGGACGTCACGAGAGGTTCCGGAATGGTCCGGAGGTGAAGAATTATATATAGGAAGTCAAGTTTCGGCCACCGGGAAAGTTTCGGGGGTTACCGGTATTGTACCGGGACCACCGGAAGGGTCTCGGGGGTCCATCGGGTGGGGCCACCTATCCCGGAGGGCCCCGTGGGCTGAAAGTGGAAGGGAACCAGCCATTAGTGGGCTGGGGCGCCCCCCTTGGGCCTCCCCCATGCGCCTAGGGTTGGGAACCCTAGGGGGGAGCTTCCCCCTTGCCTTGGGGGGCAAGGCAACCCCTTCCCCCCCTTTGGCCGCCGCCCCCCCCTTGGGGATCCCATCTCCCAGGCCCGGCGCCCCCCCAGGGGGCCTATATAAAGGGGGGGGAGGGAGGGCAAAAAAGACACAGCCTTGGGCGCCTCCCTCCTCCCCTGCAACACCTCTCTCTCTCGCAGAAGCTCGGCGAAGCCCTGCCGGAGACCCGCTACATCCACCACCACGCCGTCGTGCTGCTGGATCTCCATCAACCTCTCCTTCCCCCTTGCTGGATCAAGAAGGAGGAGACGTCGCTGCATCGTACGTGTGTTGAACGCGGAGGTGCCGTCCGTTCAGCACTCGGTCATCGGTGATTTGGATCACGGCGAGTACGACTCCATCATCCACGTTCATTGGAACGCTTCCGCTCGCGATCTACAAGGGTATGTAGATGCACTCCTTTCCCCTCATTGCTAGTAGACTCCATAGATGCATCTTGGTGAGCGTAGGAAAATTTTAAATTATGCTACGATTCCCAACACCATGCGCCTAGGGTTGGGGGGGAACCCTAAAGGGGGCGCCCCCCTTGGCTTGGGGGGCAAGCCCCCTACCCTTGGCCGCCGCGCCCCCTCTAGATCTCATCTAGAGGGTCCGGCCCCCTTCCCCCTTCGCCCTATAAATAGAGAGGTGGAGGGAGGGCAGCCGCACCACATCCAAGGCGCAGCCCTCCCTCTCTCCAACACCTCCTCCTCCTTCCGCAGTGCTTGGCGAAGCCCTGCCGGAGTACCACGCTGCTCCAACACCACCACGCTGTCGTGCTGCTGCTGGAGTTGTCTTCCCCAGCCTCTCCCTCTCTCCATGCTGGATCAAGGCGTGGGAGACGTCACCGGGCTGCACATGTGTTGAACGCGGAGGCGCCGTTGTTCGGCGGTTAGATCGGAATCAACCGCGATCTGAATTGCTACAAGTACGACTCCTTCATCGGCGTTCTTGTAACGCTTCCGCATCGCGATCTTCAAGGGTATGAAGATGCACTCCCATCTCTCTCTCGTTGCTAGTCTTTCCATAGATTGATCTTGGTGATGCGTAGAATTTTTTTAATTTCTGCAACCATCCCCAACAGTGGTATCAGAGCTAGGTCTATGCATATTTTCTATGCACGAGTAGAACACAAGTTGTTGTGGGCGTCGATTTTGTCAATTTACTTGCCGTTACTAGTCTTATCTTGATTCGGCGGCATCGTGGGATGAAGCGGCCCGGACCGACCTTACACGTACGCTTACGTGAGACAGGTTCCACCGACTGACATGCACTAGTTGCATAAGGTGGCTAGCGGGTGTCTGTCTCTCCCACTTTAGTCGGATCGGATTTGATGAAAAGGGTCCTTATGAAGGGTAAATAGAAATTGGCATATCATGTTGTGGTTTTGGCGTAGTAAGAAACGTTCTTGCTAGAAACCTATAGCAGCCACGTAAAAATTTGCAACAACAATTAGAGGACGTCTAACTTGTTCTTGCAGCATATGCCGTGTGATGTGATATGGCCAAAAGGATGTGATGAATGATATATGTGATGTATGAGATTGATCATGTTCGTGTAATAGGAATCACGACTTGCATGTCGATGAGTATGACAACCGGCCGGAGCCATAGGAGTTGTCTTAATTTATTGTATGACCTGCGTGTGAATGAAAATGCCATGTAATTACTTTACTTTATTGCTAACCGTTAGCCATAGTAGTAGAAGTAATAGTTGGCGAGACAACTTCATGAAGACACGATGATGGAGATCATGGTGTCATGCCGGTGACGATGATGATCATGGCGCCCCGAAGATGAAGATCAAAAGGAGCAAAATGATATTGGCCATATCATGTCACTATTTGATTGCATGTGATGTTTATCATGTTTTACATCTTATTTGCTTAGAACGACGGTAGCTTAAATAAGATGATCCCTCGTTAAAATTTCAAGAAAGTGTTCCCCCTAACTGTGCACCGTTGCGAAGGTTCGTTGTTTCGAGGCACCACGTGATGATCGGGTGTGATAGATTCTAACGTTCGAATACAACGGGTGTAAGCCAGATTTACACATGCAAAACACTTAGGTTGACTTGACGAGCCTAGCATGTATAGACATAGCCTCGGAACACAAGAGACCGAAAGGTCGAACATGAGTCATATAGTAGATACGATCAACATGGAGATGTTCATCGTTGATGACTAGTCTGTCTCACGTGATGATCGGACACGGCCTAGTCGATTCGGATCATGTTTGACTTAGATGACTAGAGGGATGTCTGTCTGAGTGGGAGTTCATTAAATAATTTGATTAGATGAACTTAATTATCATGAACATAGTCTAAAAATCTTTGCAATATGTCTTGTAGATCAAATGGCCCACGCTAATATTTCCCTCAACTTCAACGCGTTCCTAGAGAAAACCAAGCTGAAAGACGATGGCAGCAACTACACGGACTGGGTCTGTAACCTCAGGATCATCCTCATAGCTGCCAAGAAAGCATATGTCCTTGATGCACCGCTAGGTGAAGCACCTGTTTTCCCAGCAACTCAAGACGTTATGAACGCCTGGCAGTCGCATAGTGATGATTACTCCCTGGTTCAGTGCGGCATGCTTTACAGCTTAGAACCGGGGCTCCAAAAGCGTTTTGAGCAGCACGGAGCATATGAGATGTTCCAAGAGCTGAAAATGGTTTTCCAAGCTCATGCCCGAGTCGAGAGATATGAAGTCTCCGACAAGTTCTACAGTTGTAAGATGGAGGAGAATAGTTCCGTCAGCGAGCACATACTCAAAATGTCTGGGTTGCACAACCGCTTGTCTCAGCTGGGAGTTTATCTCCCGGATGACGCGGTCGTTGACAGAATCCTTCAGTCGCTTCCACCTAGCTACAAGAGCTTTGTGATGAACTTCAATATGCAGGGGATGGAAAAGACCATTCCTGAGGTATATTCAATGCTGAAATCAGCGGATGTGGAGATCAAAAAGGAACATGAAGTGTTGATGGTCAATAAAACCACTAGTTTCAAGAAAGGCAAGGGTAAGAAGAACTTCAAGAAGGACGGCAAGGGAGTTGCCGCGCCCGGTAAGCCAGTTGCCGGGAAGAAGCCAAAGAATGGACCCAAGCCCGAGACTCAGTGCTTTTATTGCAAGGGAAACAGTCACTGGAAGCGGAACTGCCCCAAGTACTTAGCGGATAAGAAGGCCGGCAATACCAAAGGTATATGTGATATACATGTTATTGATGTGTACCTTACCAGCACTCGTAGTAGCTCCTGGGTATTTGATACCGGTGCGGTTTCTCATATTTGTAACTCAAAACAGGAGCTGCAGAATAAGCGGAGACTGGCGAAGGACGAGGTGACGATGCGCGTCGGGAATGGTTCCAAGGTCGATGTGATCACCGTCGGCACGCTGCCTCTACATTTACCTACGGGATTAGTTTTAAACCTCAATAATTGTTATTTAGTGCCAGCTTTGAGCATGAACATTGTATCTGGATCTCGCTTAATGCGAGATGGCTACTCATTTAAATCTGAGAATAATGGTTGTTCTATTTATATGAGAGATATGTTTTATGGTCATGCCACTACAAAAAAATACACTTCCGTGATGATACGTGTTTGTCACAGTAGGTCGCGTTTTTTGTCATGCATGTACATCCATGACGATTTTATGACAGAATCAAGATAGTCATACCTGTGCTGTCGTAGAAGTGTTCCATGACATTACCAAAATTATCATCACGGAAGTGTGCACTTCCATGACGATAAATCGCGCGTCACACAAGTGCTTTCATCAAGGGTGACCGACACGTGGCATCCACCGTAACGGAACGCCGTTAAGCTATCGGTCGGGTTTTGGATCCGATAACCCGTTAACAGCCCCGACCAATGGGGATTTTCCACGTGTAAAATCATCATTGGCTGGAGGAAACACGTGTCGCCTCATCCTTGGGACAGATGTCATCCACTCATTGGACAGAAGGCGCCTATGATACGTCGACACATGGCACGGCCCAACAGAGGCCCATTCCTGTGAAAAGGCCAGCCCGTTTGACTTGCTCAAAAGGTGGCGGCCCGGCCCATGGAAAGCCTGTTAACGGCCTGTTCGCATATAGCCCATTTACAACCCGCTAACCCAAGGGCCGTTACGCCCTATCCGAATTAGGCCCAACAGCGTCATCTGGGCCATCCAATATGATTCCAGCCTGTTTTCACTTCTGGCCCATGTATGGCCCATGACGTCTTTCGGCCCATATGAGGCCCTATGTAACTCTTGACCTATTAACGGCCCGTGGTGAAACTGGCCCGTAATGAACAGTGTATTACTTTACACCCATTAACGGCCCGTGGTGAAACTGGCCCGTAATGAACAGTGTATCACTTTATACCCATTAACGACCCGTTATTCCGTTGGGCCGTTTCCAGCCCATGTTATCTTTCGACCTTCTCAGAGCCCATTTATTCTTGGGTTCATTTCCAGCATTCGTTTACTTATGGCCCGTTACTGTCATTTTTTGCTCGTGGGCCAAATTCAGCACGTGGTTACAGTCGGCCCGTTTGTGGTCCGTTAATACGTTGGGCCGTTTTCATAGCGTCATCAAATACGGCCTATTAACGATGGCCCGTTATGGTCGGCCCATGAACGGACGATTCCAACTCTAGCCCGTTCACGGCCATAATGCGGCCTGTTATTGGCCCATGTTTGGCCAATCGATCATACGGCCCGTATAAGGCCCATTGATGATATGGCCCGTAGAAGGCCCATTGTTTCTACGGCCCGTAGAAGGCCTACTGTTTCTACGGCCCGTAGAAGGCCCACTGTTTCTACGGCCCGTAGGAGGCCCAGTGTCACTACACTAAATATTAGCCCATGGTTATTGTGGCCTAGTTTTAAAAAATAGGTTATTGCAGCCACTAGCAAACTGTGGAAAAAGAACTGCACTGACTACAAGCAAACAAATATACAAGAGAACAAGGAAATAAATAAGCAAGCAACTTATGCTAGGCTATCACGGCTATTACACATATTACATCCACTGGGCATCAAAGTTCGCCACCAGTGCAAATATAGGGAACAAAGCAGCATATAAACGCCGCAACAAAACAAGTCCAGAACTGAAACCACTTCAGAAGAGTTCAAGAAACAATATCCTGGGTACCCATAATGCTGGCAAGATGCTTAGCAAGCTTATTAACTTTCTCTTGTTTGGCGCTTAAATCCTCCAGCGCTTGCTGTTGCACAAGAAAGTACGCATCTGAATTCTGCAGGGACTTCCTCAGTCCTTCAGCTTCTTGCCGCAGCACAGCTGATTGATGCCTTTCAGCTTGTAGCTGAGACTGAAGAAGCCGAAGTGATTCAGACAGCGAGTTCGAAGAGCTTGTGCCAGCGGTACTGGCCAGTAACTCGAACACTACATCAACGCAGGACTGTGGGGTTTTCTCACTGTCTACAAGATCGTTTTTATCACCTTTCTTGGAGACCAACAGGGTTGTCTCACTATCTTGAACCTTATCTGCATTACTTTCTTTACCATTGCATAGTGGGGTGCTCTTCTCCAATATTCTGTTTGCATACTACAAGAGAAACAAGCAGACACATCACAGGTTTAGCTTGTAGTATACGAAACTCATTTTGGTAAACCGGTTCAGTAGTAAGGTGGACAGGATAACAACATGAAACAAACATATATCTATGTACTATGGTCACTGTATTGTCCATATCATTCTAGTTTATGTTCCCTAATCAAGATAGAGACACAGTTCAACTCATATATTTTTAAGACACAACAGCATAGACAGAATATAAGTGTGAGAAATTACACAGCATTGGCAGCACTTGTAATGTGCATCACATGAGAACATAATTGTTTATACAACTTAAACTGAAATCAACATAGAGCAAGAAGTTAGAACAACAATCCAGTTAAAGAAATAGGTTTAAAACATACATCTTGCGCCATTGGAGTTTCAATTGGATCCTTCAAATTCGAAAGTAGTTGGTATGAGTAAATACAGTGATGCAACAGCAAAGGAGTATGGACCATAGCTACGGAATCTGACCTGAGAACAATTGCTCTTCTGCTTTAAACGTGGAGTTTGGGTTAGCTGTGGTGGTCTTCGTGCTTTGGGCACTGCGGTAGCTTTACAAACTGCTCGTGTGGGGGTACTCTGTGGTGGACATGGTGCTTTGTCAACTATAAGTGGGTTACTATCTGCTGGGGTTGCGGTTAGATGGGTTGTAGCTGGTTCTCTGCCCAACGGTGTAAGTGTGCAATCTGGAAGAGTCTCGATTATGTGTGGTGGGGCTAGTTTGTGGGCCAGTACAACCATGGTTCTATCTGCATCGACGGGTAGCACTGTCTTTTGTGAAGAACGGGTTTTTGCTCCCTTAGATACTGCCATCACCCCCTCCAATTCAAATGGCTGATAAACAAGAAAAGAAATTGAACGTACAGACATTGTATGATAGACAGATGTGGTAATTCACATATATGTTGTCTAACCAAACAGGACAGCATGACACAATTTCACATATATGATGCCTAACTAAACAGGATAGCATGACACAGTTTCAGATATATGATGGATAACTTAACAGGATATAATGGCATAATTCAACATATGATGAGTACCTAAACAGGATGACATGACAAAACTATATGATGTCTTTCTAAAATAGCTTGGGATGAAATAATTCACATACATGTTGTCTAAGTATACAGGATGGCATGATATAATTGACATAATTGATTCATATACTAAGCAGCTGGCACTCACATGTATGATCTCTAAACTAAGCAGATAGAATTCAATATTGTGCATATGATGTCTAAACTAAGCAATGCAAGACACCATATGCATCATATGAGATATATAAACATTGCAACTTAGAGCATACACCTCAGGTGGGATATAGGACTGGTCATCTGTCTCTGAATCCTCCTCTGAGGAGCTCCCTGTAACCATCGAGATATATGCTTCAACAGGTACCATTGCCTGCTCTGAAGACCTTGTTTTCACTCCAGATTTTTCCATAACCGGCTCAAATGGCTGATACACATGAAGAGTAGTTCAATATACACAGATTGTCGACAAATGGAATATGTAATGAAAAAAAAGATGGCATGAGATAATTCACATATATGATGCCCGGCTCCATGGCGGTGCATAATTCACAGATATGATAACTGGCTGAAAAACATGGCATTGCATAATTCACATATCTGATATAGAAAGCAAACATGAGGCATTCACACAAAGCATGTCTAATTTAAGCAGATGGCATGGCAATGCAAGACACCATATGCATGATATGAGCAATATAACCCAGCCA